>NC_028458.1:7029254-7058096 GCF_000263155.2 Setaria italica
CGGGACTCCTCCGGCAGCCCAACCAAATCGAGCTCAAATCCCGCCGTTGCTCCCTTCCCCGTGCCGGCCCGCCGCACTCCCACGGACACCGTCCCCAGCCGACGTTGGAGATGCGGATCGGCGGGAGACGCATAGCCGGTGGAAGTTTTCACCAAGTGGCAGTTGGCTCCTCCGGGTGAACGAAGAAATTTAGCAATCCACTCTTTGGATTTGATATATTTGGATCAAGGAGGGAGATAGCCTAAAAAAATTTAGGACCTGTTGAAACAGTTTTTTAAGTTTTTGATAATTTTTAGGATAGCAATCCAATAAAGGGCTCCTAACACCCGTCGATGTTTGATGCTAATTAGGAGTATTAAATATAGGCTAATTAAAAAATTAATTGAATAGATAGAGTGTAATTCGCAAGACGAATCTATTAAGCTTAATTAGTTCATGATTTGATAATGTGGTGCTACAATAACCATTTGCTAATGATAGATTAATTAGGTTTAATAAATTCATCTCGCGAATTAGCGCAGGGTTCTGCAATTAGTTTTATAATTAGTTTATAGTTCCGCTAATTAGCATCTGGATATTCGATGTGATACTATTTAGTACCTCGTACCTCGTATGCCGGAGATGCTCTCCGAGAAAACACGAGCCGACGAGGAAATGGCTGCCGCAGCTTTGCTTGCGGTCAGCTCGACGATTTCCTCCCCTGCGCCCTGTCAGCGTCAGCTCCAGCGCTGCAAACTTGCCAGCTGATGAGGAGATCACGAGCAGGCTAATCTCCCTCTTAACCCTAACCTCACCGATCCGTTAACCATCCGTCCTGAATACACGGCCGTGCTGCACGTCCGTACGTTCCAGTCCATTACCATGTTGCATTAGAAAAAACCTTTTCAGTACTAGTACCAACAACGCTAGGAGTTGTTTACGGGGTGCCTAGATTGCCCACATCATTTTTCGCAAAAGAAAAAAGATTGCCCAACACCTGCAGAGTACAAATTGGAGAAGAAAACTCGCGTCGAGTAGCAACATGCACGTCGTCGTCGCGTTAGGAAAAAAGCAGTGCAGCAGGTGAGTTCGGCAGACGAGGCCATGGGGCGGAGGCTGACCGCTTACTAAACCGGGTAATCATCTGTCCTGAATTTAACGGCCGTGCTGCACGTCCGTCCGTACCATGCTGAGTATTTTTTTGAATATACAGGAGAGAATACGTAAGAGAACTGCGTGCGCTCATCGAAGTTCTCAGTACCAACGAGGCAACGACGCTACAAGTTGTTAATTAAAGTGATGCCTAGATTGCCCAAATCATCAGCACTGTACTCCGTAGCATACTACAAATTGGAGAAGAAAACTCGCGTCGAGTAGCAACATGCACGTCGTCGTCGCGTTAGGAAAAAAGCAGTGCAGGTGAGTTCGGCAGTCGAGGCCATGGGGCGGAGGCTGACCGCCTTACTAAACCGGGTAAACAAAGCGCGGGCTCGAACCAGCGCTCGACACCTACCGCTGCGCTCCCATCCGCGCCGGGCATGGGCGCCGGGTCGGCGCGCGCCCCACACCCCCGTCGTCGAGTGTCGCAGGGCCCCCACGCCACGCTCCCCCACCCGCTATATTATGCGTACTTGCTCGCCGAGCGAGAGTCGCCGGGGGATGAGCGTCGGCCTCCAGCTCCAGGGCTCACTCCGCTCGCGCTCCTCCGCCACCACCGACCCGTAGGTCAGCTCCCCTCCTCTCCGCTCCTCTCCTCTCTTCCCTCCCCTGTTGCGCAGCTTTAATCATCGTCTGTTCATGTTCTTGGACGCGGATTGCGTTGCGATGGGGCTCTTGGGCTGCGTTGCTTACTTGATCCTCCGCCGCGTCTCTCTTGCTCCTGTTTGGGGGGTATGATGTTAGCTTCTGTGGACGAACGAATCAGCGGGAGAGAGCTTGTTCAATCGTCGGAAGGATTGACTGGTAGTTTGTTGGATTAGGGGGGATGGAGAAAAGCAGGAGCAGCCGAGCTGCAGAAGTGTGGTTCCTCTGTGTTTCTGGTTAGCCTTGATATCATAAACATGTTTGGTGGCTGCGATTAGCAAATTTAGTATGCTAGTTTTTTAGATAATGGAAGAGGAGTATCCCGAGAACCCCTTTTCTGGAATTTGTTCATACACCTTTTTGTTTAAAAAAAACAGGAACATCCTTTATCTTCTGGGGTTCTTGACGACTAGCGAAAGGATAGTGTCTTGTCGCTGTTAAGCTGATCTGGTATCGTGAGCGGCAGGAGAAGGGGAGCTGCAAGTCCATCTCGTGGCTTTTTCCAGTGGCCCGGTGGTTCTTGCGTTCTCGGCAGTCGGCACTGTCCACGTGCCATGTCCGTGTCAGCAAATTATTCCCGACATGAAAGACTCGATGCACGGAAGAGGATAGGAACAAAAAGGACGGGGGAAAGGTTACGGCTAAACAGCACGTCAGCACCGCTGCAATCTCTTGATCATGGGGAGTACAGGAAATGGGGATCCGCTGATCTGCATTCCTTGGTTGTTTGTGGCTGATGCCTTCTGATGTTTGTTACCACTGTTATCCTACTTTCGATTAGGTTCTCCATGTAGCTGTAGGTGTTTTCCTGAAATGTTTGTGAACATCGTTTATTGAACTGTGCCGCGTTTTACAAAAACTGGAGTTTTTCTCATGTCACTGAAGCGAAAACTTGAAGACCCCCATCTGTTGGGGTGGGGTGGGTGGGGTGGAATACAAAATGAAATCTTGCTTTATAAAAGCATACTACTGGAAATTTCAGATAGTTTTAGTTCACCTTTGCATAAACGAAGTGTTAGCCATCCTTTGTCCAAGTCCATTTCCTCCAAAATTTGGTTACCCCAATCCCCAGTTTGAGAAACTAAGCTATATTGCTTTATGATCTCTCTGATCCATTTGCTGAAAATAGTACAAACATATTATTATACTAAAACAGAAGAGCCTTACTTTACATGTCCAAATGATATATGCGCTTTCATTTTCTTGAGAAGAGTGACACTTTAATATTCCATTCATTTCAGAATATAAGGCGAAGCTTGACCCTATGTGATCACCAAAACTAAACTCTGGCCATTTGTTTCTCTTATATTATGTTGACCATAGCTAAAGTAGACTTCAGTGCTATCTGTTAGATGAGTTGGCATATAAGAGCTAGCAACAGTTGCGGATGCTCTAACAGCAGTACAGCACTGGTTCTGTTCAATAGCCCAAAGGGTAAATCCATGATGCCCTTGATTTTATCATTTCTTGATTAAAAGTACAGCATGGATCAGCTTAGGATTCTTTTCCTAGCTAAACAGTACTTTTTGGGGGTGAATGAAAATATGGCACACTGATCGGAAGATTAAATATTTATCTGAAAGATCTACTTTTGTGATCCATCTTTAGGCAGTCTACAAACATGTAAAATTGCATTTTTTTAATATATTTTATCAAGGCCTGGAAAACAGAAAAGAAAAATCCCTTTCATGATCTACTCTGCAACAGGGACTTGTCTTGTGCTTTGAGTCATTAAATATGTTGTAGTACATTAATAAAATCTTTCATTTGGCATCTAACTGGGGGTGCTGTAACTTTCTATTTTACTGATTTATGCTCTCCGTTACCCATTGACCAGTTCAGGCGGAGTGATATCCAGTGGATAAGACCCTTTGAGTGGTCCAAGAGCTTGAGATCGAGACAGAAAATGTCTTCCTCGAGGCCTACTCAGTCTTCCACTTCATCCAGCAGGACTCGCCAGAGCTCCCGAGCGAGGATATTAGCACAAACAACCCTTGATGCTGAACTGAATGCTGAGTATGAAGAATCTGGTGATTCCTTTGATTACTCCAAGTTGGTTGAAGCGCAGCGGACTGCTCCACCTGAGCAGCAAGGGCGTTCAGAGAAGGTCATAGCCTACTTGCAGCACATTCAGAGAGGAAAGCTAATCCAACCATTTGGTTGCTTGTTGGCCCTTGATGAGAAGAGCTTCCGGGTCATTGCATTCAGTGAGAATGCTCCAGAAATGCTTACAACAGTCAGCCATGCCGTGCCTAATGTTGATGGTCCCCCAAAGTTAGGAATTGGCACCAATGTGCGCTCCCTTTTCACTGACCCTGGTGCCACAGCACTGCAGAAGGCACTAGGATTTGCTGACGTTTCTTTGCTGAATCCTATTCTAGTTCAATGCAAGACCTCAGGCAAGCCATTCTATGCCATTGTTCATAGGGCAACTGGTTGTCTGGTGGTGGATTTTGAGCCTGTGAAACCTACAGAATTTCCTGCCACTGCTGCTGGGGCTTTGCAGTCTTACAAGCTTGCTGCTAAGGCAATCTCCAAGATCCAGTCACTACCAGGTGGGAGCATGGAGGCCTTATGCAATACTGTGGTTAAGGAAGTCTTTGACCTTACAGGTTACGACAGGGTTATGGCTTACAAGTTCCACGAAGATGAGCATGGGGAGGTCTTTGCCGAGATCACAAAACCTGGTATTGAGCCTTATCTTGGCCTTCACTATCCGGCCACTGATATCCCTCAAGCTGCCAGGTTTCTTTTCATGAAGAACAAAGTACGAATGATCTGTGATTGTCGTGCAAGATCTGTGAAGATTATTGAAGACGAGGCACTCTCCATTGATATTAGCTTGTGTGGTTCAACTCTTAGAGCACCACACAGTTGTCACCTTCAGTATATGGAGAACATGAACTCAATTGCATCCCTTGTCATGGCTGTTGTGGTCAATGAAAATGAAGAAGATGATGAACCCGAGCCTGAGCAACCACCACAGCAGCAGAAGAAGAAGAGGCTGTGGGGTCTCATTGTTTGCCACCATGAGAGCCCCAGATATGTCCCGTTTCCACTGCGCTATGCTTGTGAATTCTTAGCACAAGTGTTTGCTGTCCATGTCAACAAGGAGTTTGAATTAGAGAAGCAGATACGAGAGAAAAGCATTCTACGAATGCAAACAATGCTCTCTGACATGCTATTCAGGGAAGCATCTCCCTTGAGTATCATATCTGGGAGTCCAAATATCATGGACCTAGTTAGATGTGATGGTGCTGCTCTTTTGTATGGGGACAAAGTATGGCGCCTCCAAACGGCTCCAACTGAGTCTCAGATACGTGATATTGCTTTCTGGCTTTCAGAAGTTCATAGGGATTCCACTGGCTTGAGTACTGACAGCCTCCAGGATGCTGGATATCCAGGAGCTGCCTCCCTTGGTGACATGATTTGTGGAATGGCAGTGGCTAAGATAACTTCCAAGGATGTTCTTTTCTGGTTCAGGTCACATACAGCTGCTGAAATCAAATGGGGAGGTGCAAAGCATGATCCATCTGATAAGGACGACAACAGAAGGATGCACCCAAGGTTGTCCTTCAAGGCATTCCTTGAGGTTGTCAAGATGAAGAGTTTGCCATGGAATGACTATGAGATGGATGCTATTCACTCATTGCAACTTATACTTAGAGGTACACTGACTGATGCCATGAAGCCGGCCCGGACATCTGTTTTAGATAACCAGATTGGTGACCTCAAACTTGATGGGCTTGCTGAATTGCAGGCAGTGACAAGTGAAATGGTTCGCCTAATGGAAACAGCAACTGTTCCGATCTTGGCAGTAGATGGCAATGGATTGGTCAATGGATGGAATCAAAAGGTAGCAGAATTGACGGGATTGAGAGTTGATGAGGCTATAGGAAGACACATACTTACACTTGTGGAGGATTCTTCTGTATCAACTGTTCAGAGGATGCTATACTTAGCTCTACAGGGTGAGTGGATTCATTCTAGTTGCTTTGGTATATTTCTACTATTTTTAGTTTTTATTCTTATCTGACAACATTATTTATCGACCCCCACCCCACAGACACACACAAAAACACTAGGGTCTTAAGCACCTAATTTTTTATCTGCTACATTTGATCATCAATTCTTACAATTAGTAGTCAACCCTCACAAAAGAACTAAATAATTTATTACTATTATGTATTAACTTCTAAGTATTTCATCAATTGAGCAGGCAGAGAAGAGAAGGAGGTTCGGTTTGAGTTGAAAACACATGGCTCCAAGAGGGATGATGGCCCTGTTATCTTGGTTGTAAATGCTTGTGCCAGTCGTGACCTTCATGACCACGTTGTTGGGGTGTGCTTTGTAGCCCAAGATATGACTGTTCATAAGTTGGTCATGGATAAATTCACTCGTGTTGAAGGGGACTACAAGGCAATCGTTCACAACCCGAACCCACTCATTCCTCCCATATTTGGTGCTGACCAATTTGGGTGGTGCTCTGAGTGGAATGCAGCCATGACCAAGCTTACTGGGTGGCACAGAGATGATGTGATTGATAAGATGCTCCTTGGTGAGGTTTTTGATAGCAGCAATGCTTCATGCCTTTTGAAGAACAAAGACGCATTTGTGCATCTCTGCATCATCATCAACAGTGCATTAGCCGGTGACGAGGCAGAAAAGGCTCCATTTGGCTTCTTTGACCGGAATGGGAAGTACATTGAGTGTCTTCTTTCAGTGAACAGAAAAGTAAATGCAGATGGTGTTGTCACCGGAGTGTTCTGTTTCATTCATGTTCCTAGTGATGAGCTGCAGCATGCACTACATGTGCAGCAAGCCTCGGAGCAGACAGCAGTAAGGAGGTTGAAGGCTTTCTCGTACATGCGACATGCCATAAACAAACCTCTCTCAGGTATGCTTTATTCTAGGGAAGCGCTCAAGAGCACAGGTCTGAATGAAGAGCAGATGAGGCAGGTCCATGTCGCGGATAGTTGTCATCACCAGCTAAACAAGATACTTACCGACTTGGATCAAGATAACATAACTGACAAGTAAACTTCTAAACTGTTCTACTAGGTTCTTGTAATTTCCTCTACATTTATTAGTTGTCAGTTTTCTGACAGTAGGTTAATGGTGTCACTCTATGATTTATTTTCTCTAAATACTGAAGCTTACAATCATATGAGTTACTATAAACTCAATATTTCTCTATCATTGTGCCCACAGGTCAAGTAGTTTGGATTTGGATATGGCTGAATTTGTGTTGCAAGATGTGGTGGTGGCTGCAGTCAGTCAAGTACTGATAGGTTGCCAGGGTAAAGGGATCAGAGTTTCTTGCAATCTGCCAGAGAGATTCATGAAGCAAAAAGTGTACGGCGATGGTATTCGGCTCCAGCAGATCCTCTCTGACTTCCTATTTGTTTCAGTGAAGTTCTCTCCTGCTGGAGGTTCTGTTGATATCTCTTCCAAACTGACTAAGAACAGCATTGGAGAAAATCTCCATCTCATAGACCTGGAGCTAAGGTACCACTGGCCCTGGCCGCTCAATTTTTTATGCATTGACTTGTTGCTGATAATTAATTTCTGAAGCATGAATGCTTAAAGTAAAATTACTCTTGTGTTTATGGATTTTCAGGATAAAGCAGCAGGGAACAGGAGTCCCAGCAGAAATAATATCACAAATGTATGAGGAGGAGAATAAGGAACAATCAGAAGAGGGCTTGAGCCTTCTTGTTTCTAGAAACCTTCTGAGGCTCATGAATGGTGATATTCGTCACATGAGGGAAGCTGGCATGTCAACATTCATCCTTACCGCTGAACTTGCCTCTGCCCCTACCGCCCCTGGACAATGAAGCCAACACTGCAACGAGTGGTTATCAAATGGTATGTTCACTAGTTTGTAAACGGGCTTAGTTTATCTGCTGTGTTTGCTTTCACTCAACTGCTGGCTGTGTAGCTTCTTACTTTCTTGATTTTTACTCTGTTACACCCACACTAAGGGTTTGTTCAGTTAATCCCTCTCAAATCTCAATCATCTTCGATCCACATCAAACCGAACAAGCCCTAAAGGGTGTTCTGTGGCTGATACTTGCCACGAGAATGTAACCTTGAATTGCTTAGCTAAGGATGAAATATTCTACTATTTCCCAAATATCCTACTATCACTACACGACGAATGAATAATATTTCCTAAAATAAAAACTACGCCTATATGATAAATGAATAATATACCCATGCTGTTTCAGTATGAAGAGGTAAAGATGGATGGATCTACTGCATATTCAGGGAAAATTAATACATCAGAGGATAACAATTGTGCCTGATTCTGATTGATGGGTTCATCTATATTGATATGTATTTTGTTTCATGTGCTTTTCTTTAAGCAATTTCCAGTTTCCAGTAGTAACCAACGCAAACCTTTTGCTAAAGAATTTTATTTCTGTTCTTGATGCCAGGTCTCTTTTGAGTTCATTCGGAAAGCCAGGTAGTTCGTGGAGATGGGAATGCTGCAGCCTGTAGAGCCACTGAATGCATAAATAAGATTGACTTGTATGGTTGTTTGTCAGGGGAAAAAAATGTTGTACGGGCATAGAAGGTTCTGTACTTCTGCCATGTTTCTACATGTTATCCAACCGTGTAGGTTTTCTTTCAGCAGCGAAAAATTCCTACCGTGTAAGTTTCAAGTTCAAGTTAACATGAATAAAGTGTCAAATTTAGCTGCAGATAGGTGTCCTCTTTCTGCTTATCAGCCCATGCGCCGTGCTTGTGCTGGTACAGTGTACTTGGTGTGGTGTAACTGTGTAAGTTGACGTACCACATTGCTGCCAGATCAGATGGTTCTCATAGAAATGTTCAAATTTCAGATTGCGCAGAAATGTTTCTTCAAGGTTCATGTTGCGCATGAAATGTGTTCAGAAGTTCAGATGTGTAACCGTATTATTGTCGAGAAGCAACTGTTCTCTGAAACCACACCAGCATAGGCTGCAACCTGCAACTACAGGTGCGAGCACGACACTTAACAAATCGAAAGTAACTAGCCAAGGGGCAGGACCTCCGTACCAAACGCGCGGACCGGAGCCAGAGCTCGAAGACTCTCGGAGTCGCCAGCGGTGGCGGGCGGCCTTGGTCCATCCGCCGGCTCCATGCCCTGGCGCCTCCTTCGGAGGATCTCGTCTCCCACGGTCCCACCTCCTTAGCATTCCGGTGACGGGGCTCCGTGACGGCGAAAACCGCAGCCGCTATTGCCGGCCACGGTGACGTCGCTCCGGCGGCGGGTCATCGAGGCGGGCTCGGGGTGACCACCGCAGCCGCCATCGTCGCCCATGAAGAGGTCCCGTTGCGGATAAGCGGCGGCGGGCGCAGATCTTATTGAACTCGATCCGGGTCGCACGGCTTCGATCTGACGGTAGAAGGCTGCCTACCTCATGGTGGACTGAGGTCGACAGGTTCTTTTTTAGAGATCCCGCCCACGTGGCGCGGTTTTGGACGCAGCACCGGAGTGAAGCAAGTGACCAAAACTGGCTGCATCAGCAGAAGCAATCTGAACCTGCATCAAATACAATCCGTTATCCGGTGCATATAACCAGCTTCCAAGGAGGCAAGGAGTTCATATCTAGGTGGGAGAGATTTTGAAGCACGATTTGTGCCTGAAACACATGGGGACATGGAACCTTCTTGCAAGGGAGTCGATCAAAGAAGCCCAAAATGGTGGCTCTGTAACCTAACTCGACGTCCAAGATCGGCCTAAACACCACCGGAATGGCACCATGACAGCGACCTGAGCTCCCGACGAAGAGAGGCTGGCCGGCCGGCGCAGGCCTAACACGCGCGGAATTCACACCACACGCACGCCGAGCACATGCGCTGCATTGCCCACACGTTTGCTCCCTCCGATGTCCGCTCGTGAACGCGGCGGCTCCGATCCCTATAAATCTTTGCGCATGCCGAACGCTACTGGCACCAAGCCAAGAGCTCTCAAGCATCATCCCCTCATCCTGTGCTGCTGCTCGGGGGGAGAGGAAGAGCGAAACAGAGACACACGGACGCAGATCGAGACAGAGAGAGAGAGATAAGAAAGACGATCATGCCAGCGGCGGCGAGGTCGATTGTGATGGCGGGGAAGAAGACCCGGAAGCCGTACACCATCACCAGGCCGCGGGAGAGGTGGGCCGCCGACGAGCACGACCGGTTCCTCCACGCCTTGGTGCTGTTCGGCCGCGATTGGAAGAGGATTGAGGCCTTCGTCGCCACCAAGACCTCCACGCAGATACGCAGCCACGCCCAGAAGCACTTCCTCAAGGCGCAGAAGCTTGGCATCACGCCGCCGCCGCCGCACCCTCGCCTCGCCGCGGTCCTTGCTCAGCCACCCGTCAGCTGCCCGCCGGCGTGGTTTCCTGGCGACGCCATGGCGCGAAGCGACGAGACGCTGATTCAGCTCCCGTTGTCTCCGGATGAACTGTACTTCGCTCAGGTGTACAGGTTCGTTGGCGACATCTTCGGCTCTGACGCGCCGCAGCCGGTCGAGACACAGCTGCAGAGGCTGGTCGGCGCGGACCCTGTCATTGTGGACACCATCTTGCGGGTCCTAGGAAACCTCGAAGAAAACCTGTCTCTTTGGGACGTGTGAACGGGACACTCATTACCCTTAATACCGGTTGGTTTTTTTACCCTGTACTAATGTGAGTATTAGTACCGACGGCTAGTTCTTTCTTTAGAAGTCCCCCGTGACCCATTTTAGTACTGGTTGGGAGCTCCACCCGGTACTAATGGGTGACTACTAGTACCGGGCGGAACCTCCACCCAGTGCTGAAGGTCCTCAGGCACATTAGTATCGGGTACTAATTGGTGACCTTTAGTACTGATTGGAGTTACCAACCGGTACTAAAGGAACTCCCATACCCTATCGCCCCACGCCTTATCCATCTCCCCACCCATTCCCATCTCTCTATCTCCCCACCCGCTCCCATCTCTCTATCCTCTCTCTATCTGTCCGGCAGTCGCTCCCGTCTCTCTGCCCTCTCTCTATCTGTCCAGCGGCGGGAGGGAGGTCGGCGGGGCCGGGCAAGGAGCGATGGCGGGGTGGCGGGTGGGCGGCGGTGGGAGGGCGGCGGCGACGGACAACTGCAGCGGGAGGGCGGCAGTGGGGTGGCGGACAGCGGCGGCGGGGCGACGGGTGGGTGGCGGACGGCGGCGGGGTGGTGGGTGGCGGCGGGGCGGTGGACGGCGGCGGGTGGGCGGCGGCGGCGGAGGGCGGCGGCGGGAGGACGACAGCGGAGGGCTGCGGTATTTTTTTATTTTTTTAATATCCTTTAGTACCAATTATTTGATCCGGTACTAAAGGCGGTAGCAATACCGGTACTAAAGGGGACTGAAGCCGCTTTCCCCAGTAGTGCAGGTATGGTTGTGCTTATTATTAACACATTTTGTAACGTGTACAAAGCTAGCAATTTTAAGATATTTATAAGTTCATGAAAAATTGGCTCTACTCCAACACATGGGGCTTCTTATAAACATCTCATGGTTTGTCGTATGGAAATTTACATTCATTGAGGTTATCACTGAAATATCATATCATACCCTTATTCAAAACAACAATCGGATAATGTTTGTTTTCACGTACAGATGATATGTACCAAGTGGTGTTTCAAAAAAAAACTATACTAAATGGTAGAGTATAAAGAAGCAAATCTCATATCTGACCCAAAACGACAATAATGAAAGCGTAAATATTTTTATGAATTTTTAGTGTTTAAGCCCACTCAAGCATACTTTTCAATCCGGGCGTGTTACGCTCTCTATATGTTTTCTAGTACTCTTACCTATACTCTTTAATCAATGACTGAAACTAAATTGGTACTTTCATGGAAATTAAATGTTACTAGTTCATCAACTCATGTTATTCAAAATTGCTTATTTAACACGTCTTTTCTTATCAGTTCATATTCTAAGTTCTAACACAATAATCATCAATATTTTCTTAGCATTATTGGGTTGTGATATACATTGATTACCAATCGCTTTGTGATTTTCTATTCTCATTCATATGATTTTTTTTTGTTCTGCAACAATCTCCATGTGTGTTTGACGTCTTTTAGTTGAAACCTTAGTTTGAGCTATGCGTTTAATAAGGAAATAGGTATGCTCAACCCTTTTTACATACAGGTATAACATATATGTGTTTTTTATGGTGACACACATCATGCATATGTATACGCTAAGTAAACTTTTTATATCAACAATAACATAAAAGTGTGCAGTAATTTAGAAGCACAGACACATAGTAATTTGGGGTATTTTTTAATCACAGAGGCAGGTAGTTTAGATGCATATTTAGGTTAGTTTAATTTATTTTTAATAATGAAGGATGTGGTAAGTCAATGCAAATTTAGAGCTTATTTAAAAATTATTTTCTATAATAACATAGGTGGGTAATTTAGATGAAGATTAGGGTTTTAGATTGCAAAGCTAATTAATTTATATTTAGAATTAGGAGGAAGACTATTTTTTTATAATGATGGAGGTGAGTAATTTTTAAAGAAACGATGATAAAGGTCCATTGCAATGACGTTCGGATCTCTATGATCTTTGTAGCGTGTTTCAAGAGGATTGACATAGAAAATTCAAACTAGTACTCCCTCCGTTCCAAACTATAAGTCGTTTTGACTTTTTAAATGCATAAGTATTATTATACATCTAGACATAGGGTATATCTAAGTGTATAATAAAAGTTTATAAATTAAAAAAGCTAAAACGATAAAACATCTAGACTTTTCAAATTTGGGACGGAGGGAGTAACATAGAATTATATGCCGACTAACACAAATGCACAACGATATAGTGTATCGGTGTATGTGTATTCCCTTTACATATGTTCATTTATCATTCGTTAAAAAAAAAGATGTAAGATCGACTTGCTACTTTGTACAGCCGTACAGGCGAATGAGAATGGTGGCAGAACCTTGAACGAGTTCCTCATGGCGGGGCACATCCATCACGATCTATACCTGCAACACATGGAAGTACGGCAAGCAGATGCATCAAAGAAGCTCGAAATGCTGCGTCTTTCACCGAACTCTACTTCCCAAATCGGCCTAATACCCCACGGCATCGCAGGTTCGCAACAGCGCTTGAGCTCCCCTCGCAGTGCCGGCCAGCGCCTGCCTAACACGCGCGCAATTCGCACCCGCGTAATCCCCCACGCACGGCGAGCACATGCGCTGAATCGGCCACACGTTTTCTGCATCCCATGTTCGCTCATGAGCGCGGCTTCGATCCCTATATATGTTCACGCACACACTGAACACCGGCGCCAACTCGAGAACTCTGAAGACTCAGCTCTCACCTCCTACGGGGTTCTACCTCTGCTTCTTCTGCTGCTCGATCAGGAAGAGAGACAGACAGAGTGAAAGCGAGAGAGATATATATACGATGATGATGGCAGCGCCGGCGAAGTCAATCGGGATGGCCGGGAAGAAGCCCCGGAAGCCGTACACCATCACAAGGCCGCGGGAGAGGTGGGTCGCCGAAGAGCACGACCGGTTCCTCCACGCCCTGGTGCTGTTCGGCCGCGACTGGAAGAGGATCGAGGCCTTCGTGGCCACCAAGACGTCCACGCAAATCCGCAGCCACGCCCAGAAGCACTTCCTCAGGGCCCAGAAACTCGGCCTCTCGGTGGCGCCGCTGCCGCACCCTCGCCGCGCCGCCGCCGCCGGCGTCCGCCAGGCAGACGAGACGATTCAACTTCCACTGTCTCCGGATGATCCGCACTTCGCTCTGGTGTGCAGGTTCGTCATTTTTGGCACCAATTGGATATTTTTCCAGTTTGAAATATGAATTTTTAAATTAAATCTAATCTTTTTAAACTTCTACAAAATGCAAAACCACTCTTGGAACCATCCAAAGGGCCAAATTTGCCCAGTTTTAACAGTTAGATGGTCCTCCATGTCCAATTTTATAGCTGTGGGTTGAAAATCAAACTCCTACTGCAGTTGAAGGGCCAAAATTGGATTTTTTTTCTTTTTGAGAATAAGTTCGCACAGGAATTGGGCATACGTTTACATTTGGGATTTGAAAAAGAAATGATTTGCCTTAGATTGATAAAATATGTTTCCTGTCCCTCAATTATTCCATCAGTTTAAATTTTTATTCCTCGATTCGAACACGACAGAAACCAGATATCAAAACCAGATTATACCACCATATGACTCCACGGCTCCGCACCCCATCTCTCCATTTCAACTATAAACTGAATTGAAATGAAATTATTTTTAAGTGGGTGCATCATAGCATTTGCCTAAAACCATCCTCACTTATACTAAGACAAATATTTTAAGAAACTTCTTAAGCCTATTTTAGTTGGTTGAAGACGTAGATGTGTGCACCTTTGTCAAGTTGAATTTCCGCTGCATATTTTTTTCTTAATAAAAAAGCCACCCAGTTCTTCCTAGGTGGCTAGGTTGGTTTATTTGTTAGATAACATATTCTTTCTAATTCCAAACCTATGTCTCCTCACTCGAGGGCTCTTAGGAAAAGGCCGAACCACTCAGTACACATATTCACGTCATGAAATAATAGATTTCAGATAAAAAGTATACTAGCACATATTCACATCATGATAGATTAGATTCTAGATTTAGGGTATAAAGTATACTATCACATATTCATTCTTGAGCGCGAGAAGATAGGACAAGGTAATGCAGAGAATGCTACGACTTTTATATGTTTTAATCGGGATGGCATGTATCATTTCTTATAAGGGTTAGGGTGGAGAGAGAGAGTGCGCGCGCTAGCCTAGCTATTGGCGGAGGGAAGGGAGGCAACTGAAGCTTTTAGAGTTGTGTTTAGGTCTTCTTTTTGCTTACCAGAATCCATCAACAGGGGTTTCATAAGGAGGTAATTATTCCATACAGTTATCAAGTTATAGTGGAATTACCAACCGGACTGGCTTTCTCTAAGAAAAGATTTTGTCTTATCAAGTTATAGTGGAATTACCAACCGGACTGGCGATTTTGTCTTTTCCGCTTCATCGCGCAAAGAAAAAAATTAGAGGGCACGCTTGGTACCTGGGCCACCCTCGCCTCGCGTCAAATCCCTCTCCCTCGGAAGCAAGCAAAAAGTTTGTCGTCACAGACTCCAAGAAAAACTTGATCAGAAACCAAATGCTAATTTTCTTGCTAGCTAAGCAAACCAAGGTCCGGCTAGGGATCCAAGTGCCCCAGAATCTCTTCAACGGCTCCACCCAGGAATAGAGACCTCACGACTAACCTCATTCCTCGCTTCATAAACACATTGTTTAATTACCCTTAATTGTGTTTTTAGACCTATGGCATCTAGATCAACGAAAATGCTCATCTTGTGGATTATGCAGTCAACAGGGGTCCAGTACGCTGTGCGCGTGGGACAGGACCGTTGGGCTCAGCCTGAACCTGCAACATGCAGGTGCAGCGTGCAGGCAAAGAGCATCCAGTCCAAGTACCCCACCTGACACCGACTGCGAGAGGCTTTGCATAATTGCATCGCATCGCAGCCGCCGCATTCAAGGAGATCACGGCGGCCATGTGAGATCGAACCCCCAGAGCACGCAAGTTTTTTAAAAAAAAACAGTGCAGGCCGGCGGCAGAAAAACTCATTCTGGGTTGGCCTGAAAACACTGGGCAGCTGTACCACGGCTGTCTTTTTTTTTTTGAACTTATCTGTACTATCGCTGTCGCAATTCGATTACTGTTTAAGGGACGTTCGCTGTTGTCCGCTCACAAGCCTACAACTCGATGCCGTTCAACCGGCGGTCCAAACCCTACGAGTCACGTACTCCCTTCGTTCCATAAAGATTGTTCATTTACACTTAAAATTTATCTTACAAAATCATTCGTTTAGCCTTCAAAATTTATCCCATAAAAATTATTTATATAACTTTTAGGATCCAACAAAACCCTCATAATATCTTGTGATCCAATTAACGAATCGATCATTTCCTCCCACCATTAATGCCCGAGTTATACTCGCTAAACAGGGAAGGCTAATAGGTCTGACAATTACTGCAAACATGCATGCATAATTAATTCTACTTGGTAATCCATCCGATTAAGAAGAGTTATTAGGGGTACTTTGGACTTTTAGCATTGCTACTATCTTGTCTAAAATTTTCTAAACGAATGGTCTTTGTGGGACAGAGGGAGTCATTAAATAGGCCGTTATGTCAGCAAATCGGTGACGTGGTAAGAGAGTTATTAAGGAAAGAGAGAGAAACGGTTTCTAAGAGAGAAATTGAGTCGGCGCTCGCTTCGAGGCACGAAGACACAGCCAAAGCCGCGAGGGGTTGAGCAGTGATTTCTTCCTAACACGATTTGTGGGGCCCTTCATCGGGAGCTCGCTCCCAACCTTTATCCTCGTCAGAACGCCGCATTTGCGGGTCACTCCCCGATGCTGCTGATCTGAAAGGATCGTGTGATGTCTAGAGGGGGGTGAATAGACTCGATCTGAACATCTGAAAATTCTTCGCAGCGGAATTAAATACGTCGGAACTTCGGTTACAGGGGCGGAACTTCCGACGGAGTAAAAAGTATTCTACGAAATTCAAATTTAAATAGGTTTCAGCAGAATCTATTTGAATCAAAAGTTCAGCAATAAAGTATAGGGACTATTGCAGGTGATCTTTATGAGAGAAACTTCACAAGAATATAAATCGGCACAAATCAAGCTCTAGGTCAATAAGAACTTAAATAACACAACAAGCACACGAGACAAATGATTTATTTACCGAAGTTCACTCCCACAAAGGAAGCTACGTCTCCATTGAGGAGCTCACAAAGAGCCGGGTCCTCACTAACTCTTTACCTCTCTCAATCAACCACAAAGGAGGATTGAGACACTTACTATGAATCCTCCAATAGGATGAGCAATACAAACTTTCCGGGCGCACCAGCACCACAACAAGAGGGCGCTCAAACAGGCGATGTCGAACCGTCTAGAAACAAGCTTTAAGAGTAACAACTACGAATTGAAGACCGAAGATGCTTCAAGTGCTCTTGAGATGAACTTGGTTGACCTCACACTCAAAGCTAGAGTCACACACCTCAAATCCTTCTCTCACCCAAGCCCTAGCTCAAAAC
Source organism: Setaria italica (assembly GCF_000263155.2). Classification (NCBI taxonomy): domain Eukaryota; kingdom Viridiplantae; phylum Streptophyta; class Magnoliopsida; order Poales; family Poaceae; genus Setaria; species Setaria italica. The sequence goes on from NC_028458.1 coordinate 7,046,129, forward strand.
TCTCAAAGATTTAGCTTAAGGAGGAAGTGAGGAGGAGTATTGAATGCTCTTGGAGGTGTTTGTCTCGTGTTAGGTTAGCAGCAAATGAAGAGGGGGCTGATGGGCTATAAATGCTCGAGCCCCAAAAACTAGCCGTTGTTGTGTTGTTAAGTGATTGTCGAAACTTCTGACACCGGGTTGGAACTTCCGAACCTGATCAATTAAATCCACTGAGCAACCTCTGTCGGAAGTTACTGGGAACTTCCGGCACTTGCCGGAACTTCTGACACCTAGTCGGAACTTCCGACAAATGCAAAATCTGTGAGAAACTACATGTGCATGGGTGTGATTAAGGTATCTCTCATAGGTGGTTAGTATCTCAAATGAGCACTCTGACATCTTCAAGTCAACAAGTCGCGTCCCCCTTCATAGTATGGTGTTCCTATACTCAAATTCAAAATTAGAAAATGATAAACGAACTTCTCTTAAGCTCCAACACCGTTATTCAACAAATTCAGGGTACTTTCTTGCATCTTTTTATTTCTTTTGTTTTGAGACTATCAATTTCTCAATAAAATCACTAGTTCATCAAAACCCACTTAGAGGGCCAAGATGCACTTTGCACGCTCGCCGCAGCTACCCACGTGCTTGTCATGGCCAGCCGGTATTGCCCCGGACACCGTCCTCTCCAAGTTGAGGTCGAGGAGCTCGTCTGGTGCTGGCCGCCGTGAGTCGCACCATCGATCGCGGCGTATCCTCCCGCGCGCGCAACTTGCAACTCACGCCGCCGCCTGTTCATGGCTGACCGACGGAGGTGAGATCGGGAAGAGATGGACTGGCACCCCCTTGAGCTCACCATGGCCGTGCCACCACCTGCGCTCCGTGGGACCCTGCATAGCTGCTCCTGCGCCGCTCGCATAGCCTTGCCGCCTCTCTGGATCGACACAGTGTCATCTTGCGTGCACTCGCCGCCCTTGGTCATCATAGCTAGCACAAAGTGGACGGGATGCACCGCCCGTGCATAGCCGGGGCTCACCTCGTCCTCGCCGCATCCCCGCCGTGGCCTCTTCATCGAGCACACTGATGGACGCTGCTGCAACTTGCCTACGGCCCCGCTTGCCGGCGCGCATCCTCGCCGCCTACATGTAGACCCTAGCATGCATGCTCCGCGCGTGCAAACCTATGACTGTTGCTCCATGATGAAATCCACCACCATTGCAACTGATTTTAACAAGTTTTGCATTGGATTGGAGAGGGGCAAAGAAAAAGGCGATGGGAGAGAGGACGCGAGGGAGACGACGGTAGAAGGACGACACGAGAGAAAATGTTGATGGAATTTACTGCAGGCCCACTTGGAGAAAATCTGGGTTGGGTGATACAATTTCTACGAATTTAGCAGTATGGACACTATGGTCCCCTTTGGCAAGGCTTCGGCTCCTCTCGTCCCCTTTGGCAAGGCTACGGCTCCTCTTAAAATGTGGAGGAGCTGGAGGAGCTAATTTTTTTCCTCCAACTTCTCGATAGAAAATGGCTTCGACTCCTTAGTGCTCCACGTGTGGAGTTGTTTGTAGCTTCTCTGTTTGGTATCTAGTGCTCCACGTGTGGAGCCATTTTTAACTTCTCTGTTTGGTAAGGCTCCAGCAGAAACTGCAGGAAAAGCAAGAGCCAGAGCACTACTAAGTACCTAGGGGACTCTACATGTAGAACTGTATGTTAGGACTGCCCTAACGGCACGAAAGAAAAAACGGTTGGGAATCACCAGACGAAACGTACGGGTCTGGATAAACCTACGGCAGTAGTAGGCGGTGTAGAGTTGCCGGTCCGCGTCCGAGCTCAACGACTCGTGTTTGGTTCCTATGACTTATTTTTAGCACCCGTCACATCGAATGTTTATATACTAATTAGGAGTATTAAACGTAGACTATTTACAAAACCCATTACATAAGTGGAGGCTAAACGGCGAGACGAATCTATCAAGCCTCACCGTCTTTTCTCATGGAAAATACGTTGCTACAGTAAACATTTGCTAATGATGGATTAATTAGGTTTAATAGATTCGTCTCGCCGTTTAGCCTCCACTTATGTAATGAGTTTTGTAAATAGTCTACATTTAATACTCCTAATTAGTATCTAAATATTCGATGTGACATGTGCTAAAAATAAGCAAACGGAACCGAACGATCCCCTCAAAAGGCTTGAAACGCAGTAGCCTCTGGCCTCTGGGCTGTACGAACTGGTTTTAGTTCTGACCGGGGCCAATCAGGTGCGCTGGTACGAGAAGGTGGTTGTCCGATCTCATTACTTGCGGCCACAGGCAACGGGAAAAGAGCGACATCCCTCGCCGTCCAGCAGGACGGGACGGGACGGTTCAACGGTTGCCCGTTGGGTGCGTCCACTTTAATAACAGTCGCACGATTCTTTGACCAATGCACTATCGTTTTTCGAGTCCAACGAACCGAGGTTCCGGCAGTTGAACTGGAATTTTATTGGATGGATAAAAGGGCTAGTGGACAAACCGGAAGATGGCGTATAATTGAACTTTAATTCAAAAACGAGGTCCCAAGTAACGTCCTTCAAAGTGCTCACAGTGCTATCACGGTAGCTTGTCCTGCTAACAGTGCTAGCACGGTAACTTATCTGACACCGCCATTCAAGAACTGACAAGAATTCGCCCAGCTGGAATCTGAAGCAGGCTCACCTGTTTTTTTTTAAAGTAATACAAGTCTGTCCTTTGAACTCCCTTCCTCCCGCAAAGAGCGTGGTTTATCCTAAATCAAATTATTTTAAGTTTAACCAAATTTCAAAGAGTATCCTTTTGGGTTTATCCTAAATCAAATTGTTTTGAGTTTGACAAAATTTACAATGAAGAGTATCAATATTTATAACACTAACTAGGTATGCTAGAAAATATATTTCAAATTTGCTAGACATCAAAAGTATTGATATATTTTTATATAAACTTGGTCAAACATAATATGGTTTGACTTAGGACATAATTAAAGGAACACTTTTTGCGGGATGGAGGAAGTATTGCTTAATGTACAAAATCAATTGCTTATTACAACCATTCTTGCTCTTTTCCAAAGCAAGAATCGCAAGTGTAGCCATGTCATTGTCGGTCCAAAACTTACCGTGAAATCCTCGTGCTGGGTTTTTGTTTTCCTGTTATTCTCACCTTATGAATGTTTCGGACAGGGGAAAAGCTAGATAAAAATACAGGAGGTGCGTCACTTCATAGCATATGTAGAATATTCATGCTAATGTGGTGAAAATTTAGCGGTGATAAGTGATTGTGGATTTTTTTCGGTGTGGTCGCTTCGCCCCTGGTTTCGGCCTCTTTCTAGTATCGCTCCATCTTTATCTGGTTCCTCTTCGTGCTGGTTGTAAACTTCGGCATGTTCGGTTGGACTTATAAGCCGGCTGAAAAGCTGAAACGATTGATTTGTTGTGAGAGAAAAATATTGTTCGGTGGCTGATAAGCTGAAGGAGCCCTTGTTTGTCCACCGTCATTGTACTATACTTTTAATAAATTCATGCTCGGGCATGTTTTTTTAAAAAAGAAATTCCTCGGTTGCTTATATTACGATATGACACGTTTATTGTCAACTCCCTGACCCAAGAGCTGACAATATTTGCACCAAATAAACTCAACTCATACCACTACAACAAATACGATCTGTCACAAACAAAAGAAAAACAGATCTGCCTTGCAATGTTTTCAATAAGAAAAGGACGGGCGACCGTTCCGTTGTCTCGGACTCTTGGTGATAGAAAATCCTTACAGGACCCGCACAGACCCCAGGTCGCACAAAGCACGGTTCACCTCCGCTCCGTCCATTCCCCTCCCAGTCCCAGCCACGGATCTCACTTCAGCTTCAGCCAGGGCTCAAGACCAGCCAGCCACTACGGCCACACCCACACGGGACCAGGGGGAGAGTTTTGAACGCCCAAATCTACGGGGTTTGCAACGTACTACGCGCACGAAAAATAGCTTATCTGCGCAGTGCCCCGCCCCGATCCCCGCAGCCCAAGCGCAAGCGACCAAGACGGGACGAAAGCGAGAGAGAAAAAAAAAACATTTCCCATTTCCCTTTCTTTTCCTTTCCTCGCTCTTTGCCTCTTTGCCTCTTTCCGGTCTCGCGCACGCACACCACCACCACCACCCCGAATATGCTGCCCCCAGCCGCGCCGGCCGCGCCCTGATCCCCCCCCACCCGATGCGCCCTCCCCGCCTCCTGCTCCGCCGCCGCTGCCACGCCGCCGCCGGATCCGCTCCCGCCCGGCCGCCCTACGCTCTCGGCGGCGCCGGGCCACGCTGACCGCCCGGGCCCACCCGCTGCCCCCACACCCCTCCCCGCTCCCCCTCCCGCCCCCTGCCTGCCCTCGTCGTGCCCGCGACCGGCGCGGGGTGCGGGGACGGCTGCTAGGGTTTCCGCGGCTCCCGCCACGCGGTTCCCCACGCGGATTCGCGCTTGCCCTGCGGGTGCGGGTCCGCGCTTCGCCTAGGGGGTCCGGCCGCTTGGGTTACTTCGTCTCGCTGAGGTCCTGCCGCGCCGAGGAGCTCCCGGGAAGCTCGATTCCTCGCGGGGTTTTCGAGGCGGGGGCGCCGATCTGCGGCTGCCGGCACCGCGGCATTGGGCGGCTTCCCAAGTCCCCGGGCGTCTGGAGCTTCGATTCGGCCAGTTCCAAGGCACCGCCTTCAGCTCGTCTCCAGTCTCAGTGTAAGCATTTCCTCGTAGGGCTCGCTTCTGGGCTAGTTGATATTGGAGGGAACCATGTCGGAGAACATCGATCTGGTGCTCGAGTTCCTGCGCAAGAACAGGTTCGCCAAGGCGGAGGCTGCTCTCCGCGGGGAGCTCACTGGCCGGGGCGATTCAAACGGCCCGACCACGCAGAGGCGTGTGGCGGAACCGAAAGAGGACGAGGAGCGGGATGACTCGGTGGGCTCCAATGTAGGGCCCAAGGGCGCCGCGTCAGTGAGGAGTGCGGACTCGTCGAGGGAGTTCATCGTGAAGGAGATCGATGTGGGAGCTCTGCCGAATGGGTCGGACGGAAGGAAGGGCTCCGGGATCGGCCAGCCTCAGGAGAACAACATGGGGGATCTGTATCCTTGGACCTTCAGCATTGCAAACAGCACTGCGGAACAGCTGGCCGAGCTTCTGGTGTCGGAGGAGGTGCCAAGACATAGGCAGGGTGCGATGATGGCAGAGAAGAGGGATCGAGGCGTTGGGACCGAGCAGCCTGGCCCGGTGCTCGAGCAAAAAGTCTCTTTTGGAAGAGGGAAGGGAAAAGTTGATGCTGCTGGGAGAGCTGAAACCAATGAACAGGGTCATTCCAGGGATAAAAATCTGGTTCCAGAAAAAGAGGAGAACATGAATGGCTGCACAGTTAAAACAGTGCTTCCATTCTCTGCAGAAAACCCGTCATCTAGTTACAATAGTGCACACCATGAAAATGATCGGAAAGAAGTGAAGAAGAGCATTAATGCAGATGGTGTTGCAAAATCAGTGAAAGGACAGCTTGATGAAGGGAACAGGCAATATTACTTTGAAAAGTCCCAGGATACAGATCAGGTGGCTGACCGCTGCTTCGATCTGCAGCTTGTTGGAGATAACCAGCGTGAAGAACTTCCCAAGTTACCCCCTGTGAGGCTCAAGTCTGAAGATAAGTTAGTCAATATGAACTGGGAGGAAAAGATCAATCATCATGGATCTGGAGCCAAGCAATCTAGTGCTGCTGATAATGCCTTTATGATTGGATCTTATCTCGATGTTCCAATCGGGCAAGAAATAACATCTTCAGGTATGTTGATAGCGAGTTCAATAGTGTAAGGTCAACATGCTATCTTTCAACATAGTGCTGACTACTGAGTTCAAACTACTAGGCAAGCAGTGTTATGGGGTGTTTAATACGATTTATTCATTCAGTTCTGTGCAAACAAGTGTCAATGCAACAATACTGGGATCTAATTCAAGTCATTTTTTTTCTACAAATCTATCTTTGTTATGTCAAAAAGGCTTTGGAAATTGTGAAGTATTTATGTGCGGCCATGCGATGGTTGATTTGTTCTGGATTCCATTGAGTTCTTGTGATTATTGTGCACTGTGCTGTTTGAAAAAAGATCCATTGTTCAAAAGTCGCTACATAATTTTGACTTTAGTTGTGTAGGCCAGAAAACTTGGACATTCAGCTAATGTTCATGCAATGTATATCATATTTGGGACTGACTAAGGACATCAGTTGATGTAGTTTATTCCTCTACTTTTGTCAGAACAAAAAGAAACACAAATCTTGCATATTGGTGTCAGTAGCACATTACGGTCACTAACTTGTTCCTTCTCTTCATTGACATGGATCCTTTAGTGCCACTATCATGCGACAAAATTATGAGGTTTTTGTTTTCCAGGAGTCTCAAGCACATACTGAATGATCCTTTGTGTGTAGATTATTAGTGACTGTACATGTTTTGTAAATTAATTATTTACATTAGTGTTCTCATTCTTTTCCCCCTGCGAAGGATCATCGATTGACATTTCATGTTTCTGTAATTGTTTTGCTCTCCATTCATCTTCTAGGAAATTTTGTTTCTAAATTGTGAGGTGATGACTCCATATGTTTTTAACGCTGGTTATTTTACTTCAGACTTTATCAGAGTGTTATATGTCTAGATTTACTAATTGTTTGGCTACTGAAACATTGACCTCTGCAATAACATATTCAGGTGGAAGACGCACAATTGGCAGTAGTTGGTTGTCTGTCAGTCAAGGTATTGCAGAGGATACTTCTGACCTGGTATCTGGTTTTGCAACAATTGGTGATGATTCACTTGAATATCCAATTGGTGAATATTGGGATTCCGATGAGTATGATGATGATGATGATGTTGGCTACACCCGACAGCCAATTGAGGATGAAACATGGTTTCTAGCGCACGAGATCGACTATCCTAGCGACAATGAGAAGGCAACTGGCCACACAAGAGGGCCTGATCGACATGATCGCCCTACAAAGGACGAAGATGATGACCAGTCATTCGTTGAGGAAGATTCCTACATATCTGGTGAGCAATATTTTCATGGAAAGAATATTGCACAAGTAGGCACTTCGGTGGGGCCAATGGTGCATGGAATTCCGGATAGTGATATGATGGCTCAGTATGATGGTCAACTTTTAGACCCCGAAGAGCTTAATTTAATGCATTCTGAACCAGTCTGGCAGGGCTTTGTGTCGCAGAACGGTGAATTAGGTATGTTAGGGAATGGAAAGTTCCTTAATGATTCTGAACGACCTCATCCTGATGACCCTTTTGTGGAGGATGATCAGCATGGCTCTGTTAGGTCAATTGGTGTTGGGATAAGCAGTGATGCTGCTGACATTGGAAGTGAGGTGCGGGAAAGTCTGATTGGAGGTAGCAGTGAAGGGGATATTGAGTACTTCAATGAGAGCAGCCTGAGTGTTAGTGGAAAAAGACATTCTCAGCAGGAAACTGAAAAGAAGAGAGTAGGTGGTAAAGGAGCAAAACATGACCAAATCAATTATGCTGTTGATATGCAGAAGGTCAATCTACCACCGGGAGCAGCTGACGGGGGATTTTCTTTTCCTCCACCATTGCATTCTGGGAAAAATCATGACTCTGATGCTAAATCTTTGTGGTCAAAGAAGGATGAAATGTATTGCATTAACGATCCCGATGAATGTCAAAATGGCATGGTATCAGATGATATGCTTGCCACATGGAGAAAAAAGAATAGCGAGTCTTCTCTAAGAAGCTCTAGAGATGAAATGACGTCTGACGTTGTTAGATCAAGAAATTCAAGTGCTTCGTATGACGAAACGGAGGACACAGCGAACGTTCGGCATCACAAACTAGACGACGCACAAGAAGAAGACACTGGAACCACCTTAGATGACGAGGAGGCAGCAGCATTGCAAGAGCAAGTCAGACAGATAAAGGCGCAGGAGGAAGAGTTTGAAACTTTCAATCTTAAGATTGTGCATAGAAAAAACAGGTACTTCTCTTTAATGCTTGTTCCACCTTTTAATTTCGGTAAAGCATAAAAAATGGTGCCGTGATTTCCAGTTCTTTATTATTATTCCACTGGTGCCTGTGTTCACCGTGCAACACCTACAGTTTCTTTTTTTTTGGAGGATTTTATCTCTTCTAACATTGTTTCCTGTTAACAATATAACAGAACTGGCTTTGAAGAAGACAAAAATTTCCATGTTGTTCTGAATTCTGTCATTGCTGGGCGTTATCATGTCTCAGAGTATTTGGGTTCAGCTGCATTCAGCAAAGCTATCCAGGCACATGATTTGCACACAGGAATGGATGTGTGTGTTAAAATAATAAAAAATAACAAAGATTTTTTTGATCAGAGCCTTGATGAGATCAAGCTTCTGAAGTATGTTAACAAGCATGATCCTGCTGACAAGTACCACCTTTTGCGTCTGTATGATTACTTCTACTATCGGGTAATTTTTTTAGCTTTTACTCTTAATAGATCCTTTTCCAGTGTAATTTGTTTCCGCTGGGTCTTGAATTTATCACAACTTCACTACATGATCACATGTGTGATCTCAAAGAGTTGCTGAGGAATTAAATATTAATGTTGCATCATGGCATGTTTGAAATTCTACTGGTTCTATTCAAATCTTGTACTTAACCCTTAACTGTCAAATTGAGTGTTTCTAAAATTAAATGATCTGGCTGGCATGTAATTTATCCAGCACTCTACATTTCTCTCTGTGGATACCACAATTCCGTTTTTTATATGCTCTACAACATGTTACAGTTTATAGAATCCAGATATTTAAGGCACATGTTAATATTATCCCAAATGGCTCACATTTCTTGGTATTCCTGTACATTGATGTTTGTGAATCTGTGGCATCACATCTTATAGCAAATTCTGTCATGTTTGGTTCAACACTTATTTATTTGGTGGGTTATTTGTTTGTAAATTTCAGATTTACGTGAATTTTGCCTTTTCAGTATAAGTGCTTTGAAATTCTTGAAGTCAATCAATTAGAATGGCTAGATAACTGCTTATAAGCATTTTATGTGTGTGAAGAAGTTTGGGATTGAAAATTGAACTGAGCATCAGTTAAGGGTTGATAAATTACCTTTACCAAAAAAAAATCGTCTAAATTTATGTCATAATGTCTTGAAATAAAGTTTGCTGTGTTTGCTGTACCACTTACTTTAAGTATTGTTCGCAGGAGCATTTGCTGATAGTCTGTGAACTTCTGAAGGCAAATTTGTATGAATTTCAAAAGTTTAACAGAGAATCAGGGGGCGAGGTTTACTTCACAATGCCAAGATTGCAGGTATTGCCGAGCTATGATGTCCGCTATTGTTGACTTAATGTTTAACTACCAGTAACCAGACATGTGACTTCAACTTTTCACGTCGACTTAATATTTTCCTTTGTTGTACATGCAGTCAATAGCCATTCAGTGTCTGGAGGCACTTCAGTTTCTGCATGGTCTCGGTCTAATTCACTGTGATTTGAAGCCAGAAAACATATTGGTAAAGAGCTACAGCAGATGTGAAATAAAAGTCATTGACCTTGGGAGCAGCTGTTTTGAGACAGATCATCTATGTGCATATGTGCAATCACGATCCTACCGTGCACCGGAGGTTATTCTGGGCTTGCCTTACGACAAAAAGATAGATATATGGTCACTTGGTTGTATATTAGCAGAACTTTGCACTGGAAATGTAAGTGGTTACTGCATGCTGACTGCTATTGTTCTTACCTCTTACTGTTGCACTCATTTTGGTTTATGCGTTTTTCTTACGATGTTAGGGGATACAAACAAACACAAAATGCAAGAGAGGAATGTACATGTACTAAAGCAAAATAAAATATATCATTTTATACCTCTTCTAACTGCTCCTTCTATTTGTGCTTATCATAGTAAGATCATGTATTTAGAATTCATTGGTCACTACTGCTAATCAGAGGAATTGAAACATAGTGAAGTTGGTGATTGAAAGCTATGCATCTGGTTATTGTGATCTTTAATCATTTGAAGGTTTCTTGTTTTATCTATTTTCTGTTATATGCTCATATGGAGTACGGGAGCTGATGTATGCATCCTCTATGCTTTTCAGGTCCTTTTCCAAAATGATTCTCCTGCAACATTACTTGCACGTGTGATGGGCATCATTGGCTCCATAGAACAAGCAATGCTTGCGCAGGGACGGGAGACCTACAAATATTTCACAAAGAACCACATGTTGTATGAAAGAAATCAGGTTTGTGCTCTTCAGTAATCGTTCAGTAGATTTTCCCTATCATAATAAGCAGCATAACTGATTTTAGCGAATATCTCCTTCTGATATTAACACTTGAGCTCGTATTTTGTTGTGCTTCAGGAAAGTAACAGACTTGAATACTTGATTCCGAAGAAGACATCCTTGCGGCACCGTTTGCCCATGGCTGATCAAGGGTTTATCGAGTTTGTTGCGTACCTTCTAGAGGTAAACCCAAAGAAGCGCCCAAGTGCCTCAGAAGCATTGAAACATCCATGGCTTTCTTTTCCGTACGAGCCAATATCTTCATGAGGCAAATTGCTATTGGATCGCGGGTGGCTTAACATTTGTCTGGACACCTGAACACCATGAAATTTTTGATAGATCAAGATGCAATATGTTCTACCACGACTGAGCCATGGCATCAACCATAAGTCCAAAAGGCTAATCATCCGGATTCTGTTTGATCATGTCTTGGTGCCACAATCAGAAGGTCTTATGCGCCATGTACTATCACAGCATGCCCTGTGTTGTGCTTGTAATATAACTTTGTTTTTTTTGTCTTTCTAGCCCCGATGTAACAGGCCATTTTGGTTTAGGTACTTTGGAACGCATTTCTAGGAATAGGGCTGTCATGTTGTACATGGTGTGATCATTGTTGAACCCCGTGCCATGCGGTGCACCTGTATTACGGTTCTAACCCAAATTCTGAACGTCTTCCATTGCCCTGTCAGGTCTTAAAGAATTTGCCTATCAAAGTTGTCTGCGAAGCTTCCAAAGTTTGCTTCCATTGCCTGATTGTTACGGAGTCGTGTTTGATGTACTCCTATCTGCAAGGAATTCTCAACAAAATGGTCGCCCTACGTTCAGGACTTCAGGTTAAACATTATTTCAATCTGCTTTTGCTGCCATGCCTAATCTTTTCCTTTGACGCTTGAATTTTTTCCAACTTGTACTGCGGTCAGAAAATGCTCGCGGGTAAGGATGCCTAGGATATTGCTTTTAACGGTCAACGTCAATCATATCCACAACAGTCGTGAAGAAAGTGGGGGAGGGGTGTGATGGGACCAAAGTTGCTGTGCGGGGGAAAAAATGACACTAGAGTCCCAACAATTTTCTTTGTCAATGCACTGTCGTCCAAAGTGCGATAAATTTGAGGTACCAAGCTGATGGGTTGCAATGTTGCGTACTCGGGCAGTCATCCGGACCGAGATGCCTGTTACCCTGTAGCCTGCGAATGACAAAATGCTTTGGACGCAACGACTTTTCTATTCCGCCATATCCATCCTCTGCAGGCGGCCAGCATTTGACCTGCCATGATTCTAACCCCCCCCTACTTTTAGTAGGTGAGGCATTAGCAGATGGATTCAATATATTCAGTCCATGCTATATAAAATTGTGATTCTTGCTATCATGGCATCTTGCCCTACAGTCAAGTTATAGAAACGGATTTAAGGCATATTAGCAATGAAAAAATAGTAATAAGGTAGAAAAAGAGGAACATCTCGAAAGTGAACTTCAACACACAACGCTCACCGACATGCTTCAAAACCATAGTATAAAGTGCCTCCGGGCCAACAAGAATACCAAGATCTATCATGCAATTTTGTTATAACTTTTTTGGTATATTTTGCCCGATACACAATCGGTTGAATACTATTTCAATTTTAATCAATGAGCAATTCTTTTTTTAGATATGAACAGGATACTCATCATAATTATGCTCTCTTT
>NC_028458.1:7059153-7118324 GCF_000263155.2 Setaria italica
CCGTTTTTTAAAGCCCCCCCCCCCCCCCCCCCCCCCACCCCCACCCCCCCAAATGAGATCCTCACTTGCTGTACGTCAACTGCCATTAGCGCATCCCTGTGTTCGTCACACTTTATTATACCCAGATCAGATAATCCCCGGAAGACATGCTGTCATGCTCATCGAAACAGTTTGGCGTTACCGAGCCGCCAAAAGGCAAAGGTCATCTTCCCGAATACACAAGGGGTACTGCACTCTCATGCATGCACTACCCGAGTAAAGGCGCATCCGTTCTGCTGTACAGAAAGCGACGTTGCCTTGATTAGCGAAGTTCGTAGAAGAGCAGGAAAAGAAAATCATTGGCACCGCCCCGCGCCTTTTGCTTCTGCGTGCAAGTGATCGGCGGCGACAGAGCTCGCCGGCTGGATAGAGATTCATCGAGAGCATGGGGAGCGCTCTCTATCTGGCCGGGATTGTACGTGGACGGCCGGACGGCCGCCAGCGGCCAGGCCCCGGGGCTGCGCTTGCGTATGGTCCCGTGGGCGCGTGCGGGTGCGGCGCACGGCCGTTTGATTAGTCAGTCGTCAGCTGCCCACGCGCAACCGCCGTGGAGTAATCAACTGCCGCGCAAACCGCTATCCCCTGCTGCTAGCTAGCGTTAGTGTTCGTGTTCAAACTCGTCGAGCGCGCCGTGCCGGACCCGTTCGCGTGCGCGCCGGTCGCCGAGTCCAACTTAAGTAGTTGAGCGTGCCACGGGCGCGCGGGCGACATGGCCTGGCGCCTTTTTATTTTTACCGTGCTCCATTCCATGGGTCCTATTGGCAATGGCACGTGACTCTCCAAAGTTCCGGCTCGCTGAAGCTCGCGCCGCTGGTAGAGCGGCCGGTCTCCGTCCGCGGCCGGCCGGCCGGGCGGGACGGACCGGGTCGCGCACACCACATACAAAAGGAGTCCTATTCATTATCAGAAAAAAAATGGGGGTCTTACTCTGCGAGTTAAGATTAGTCGTCGCCAGTAGTTGGGTCGCCGCCTGCCTGATAGCACTAGCAGTGCTGTGGATTGCCATCAGCAGCTAGCTGCCTAGCTGCACGTAAAACTCCTGCGACTAGAACGCTCCTTGTCAAATGTTTTGTACATAGCCGGGTCGGTTTTGAACCAGTGCAATGAATCAGATGGAGGATCCTCTCCTCCTCCGATTGAACTGTAAAAAAAGCAGCTGTACGTACGGTGGAACTCTCTCCGGTGTATGCAAAGAGGGATACCACTTTGATTAAAAGTAACATCATGACGGTCGCTAACTAGGTATAATTAACAACCATCTTTGGATCATCAGTTCATCACGGTCGCTAACTAGGTATAATTAGGCATCTTTGAAACGCTGCTCCATTTCGATTTGGACCGGACGGTGACGTGCACATGGGTCGTGATTTAAAGAAATGCTTTTATCCTACTTAAAGAAATGCTTTTTATCGTCTCCGTACAAGCATAAGGTGGACGACCATAATAGGCTTCTTACAACAAACTTTTTTTTTTCGAAGACGCTCAACAAGGGCAGCTAGAGGAAGTATAACCGTTTTTAAAAGTTGTACTCCCGTTTTAGTTTTTCTAGATGCATATTGTAGCCTCCAAAATTTGTCCCACAAAGACTATTTATATAACTTTCAGATAATTCAATGAAGACCCTCATAATACCTTTTAGCCCAGTTAACGAATCGATCACTTACTCCCACCATCGATGCTCGGGTTAGACTCGCTAAATAAAAAAGGGTAATAGGTTCGATAATTATTGCAAGCGTGCATGCATAATTAATTCTACTTGGTAATCCATCCGATTAAGAAGAGTTATTATGGGTACTTTTGACTTTTAGCATTGTTACTATTTTGTCTAAAATTTTTTAACAAACAATCTTTATGGACAGAAGGAGTAGAGATTATTGTGCATCTAGACATATAGTATATCTAAGTGTATAATAAAGTTCATGAATCAAATGAATAAAAAACTAAAACGATTCGGAACCCTCGTAATTTGGAAACGGAGGGACCGAGATTCGGAACCCTCGTAATTTGGAACGGAGGGACCGAGATGTGGAAAAGAATCCACGATCAATAGATACTCTTTGCCGCCTCCTATTGTCATCGATATTGCCGTCGGTTTAAAAAAAAGAAAGAAAGCATATAGACCCAAATAAGATTTAAATAAACCTAGGCCGCAGTAGTTATCTGTTCCATAGAACTAAACCCACTTCTTTTAAAAAAACATGCAGCAATATTTGGGAACAAGTAGATACTACGTGCATTGCTCAATGGCAAAGACGGTAAATGGGGAGGACATGGGCTGACACGCCACCGCGAGGATGTTCCAGATTGGATGGCACGGCGACGCCGGATGTCGAGGAAGGAGCGGCGTGGCCCTATCCCAAACGGGCTCGAACGTGGCTGGCTACACGTCCGCCACCAGGCGTCCAGGCCGACCTGAACAATAACGGACAGACGTAGCAGCCTGACACCTCCCGCCTTGAGATTATCCGAGCGTTGCCGAGATCTCCGGACGGCCAGGTTTATCGTGATCTTTTTTTTTTCGAAACGAAGGTTTAGCGCGATCCAAACTCCTAGATCGCGAACTCGAGCTCGCGTCCCTCCTCGCTCGCTCGTCGGCCGCGCACGACGGCACGAGTCGCTGCTGTTCTTGTCCCGGCCCGGCACTAGGGCCGCGATTGGTTGGCTGCCCAAGAGCCAGGCTCAGCTGGGACAGGTCCAAGGAATCAGCTGATGCAAGATGAACGCGTCAGATGTTTGGTTGTCTGCGCCGAGATGTGCACGAACAGGGGCACAAGCGCCCCACCACCACCGTCCCCGCTCGCTAGTGGGTGGCAGCATATGCGGCGACGCTCCCGAAATTTCCAGACGCCCCTATTCCCCGTCCGTCCTTTTTCCCACGCCCCCACCCCACGTCCCCACCCGGCCGCGAGAATCTACATGACGACGAGCCCCGTGAGACGCTACCGATGCCCGGTGGAGATAACAAAAGAGATAAGCGACGGCGACCGATCGCCGGCCAGAGCGGCTGACATCAGGGCCCACAACCGTAGACACGGCATATGGGTCTCCTTTCGCGGCCCCCCAGCCGCTGCGAAGGCGCCACGCGGCCTGCCGCATCGCCCCCCCGTCCACACGTTTGGCTGGTGCGTGGGGCCTAGACGGCTCCCGCCACATGGGCCCGCGGGCGGCCACGACGCCCGCCCGCCGCGGCTCGGCGCGAGGCGTTCGATTCGGTTGCGGCCTCCCTGCCTTGCCGCTCCCGCCTCTCGGACGGAGCGAGCGAGCGAGCGGCGGCTATAAACCTTTGCCTCCACTCGCCCCCACTCGCGAAGACCTACTCAAACTTCTCCTTCCCTTCCTCACCGGCGGTTAATCCGGCACCGTTTGTTCGTGCACTCTCTCCTCCGTCCGTTGCGTGCGCGTCGGGCATCTGGTTCGGGAATCGGCGGCGGGGGGCGGCGGCGGTGGCGTGAATCGATAAAAGCGAGCGCTCCTTATTTTTGGGCGGCGGTGGAGGAGGATCGCGCTGGTCTTGGGGTCGGGGAATCCATTTTTAGGGCGGTGCCGGCGCGATCGGTCTGGGATCGGGAGCTTTTTCTTGGGGCGAGAGGTCAGAACAGCGGCGACGCGCAACCGACCGACCCACCGACCCAACCCAACCAACCAACCCCCCGTGGCCCGCGTCGAGGAGGGAGAAGAAGGGATAGGAGACGGCGACGGTGGTCGCGAGGATGGCCGGGAGCATGCAGGCGGCGGAGGCCGCGGGGCGGCTCAGCGCGCTGCTCTCGCTGCTCGCGCTGCGCCGGCTCCTCGCCGTGCTCCAGCCGCTGGCCCTGCTCCTTCTCCTGCCCTTCCGCTGGCGCGCGCGGCCGGGGGCCGTCGCCGCCGCCGTGGCGTCCGACGCCGCGCCCTCCTCCGCGTCGGGGCCCAGCGGGAAGAAGGGGAAGGCGTCGGTGGTGCTGCGGGTGCCGGCGGGGTCGCCCATGGTCGCCGCGCGTAGGCAGGCGTCGGCGCGGAGGGAGATAGCCATCCGCCGGGCGCGGGAGGGCGGCAGGGAGTACGACCTCATCCCCACGCCCCGCGGCGAGACGCTCTTCACGCAGTGCTGGTGGCCGTACCCGCCCTCCTCCACCATTAAACCAAGGTGAGAACTGAGAAGTGAGAAGAAGGACACCCTCCTCACGAAACAGAGGAACCAACTCCACGCGTCCAGGGGGCTGTGCCCACTTGCACTTGCAAATTTTGTTCCTTTTTTCTCCCTGGAAAGGGATCCTCTGGTGTTTTTGTTCTGATCACTCGTCCTTTGTTGTTGGCGATTTGTGGAGCAGGGCGCTAGTTGTTGTCATGCACGGGCTAAACGAGCACAGGTAAGAACGGTTCTTGTTCATGTCAGTTTCTTTCGCACTGATGCTTTGGCTATGCTGCTTGCTAGCGGATGGCTGACCCTGACCTTCCTTGGATTCGTGTGCCAGTGGGAGATATGATCATTTAGCGAGGCGGTTGAATGAGATCGGCATCAAGGTGTACGGGATGGACTGGACCGGTGAGTGATTCTTTTTTTAGTTGTGATGCTTCACGTTTAAATTATAGCGATCTACTTAGGCATATGTGTTTTAATTTGATTGTATATCTCCGGTCGTGGTTAGTACTCCACGGTTCTTTATTGTGAACTTTACTAACTCGTGCTGGAAACAATTTATTGACGATGAAGAACAGAAATGAATAAATATGTCAATCCTATCAATTTCCTTGTGAAAGAAAAATACCACGGGTCAGTGTATATGGTGACTATATAATTGCGTGGCTCAGAATCAAAGGGCAAAGGCAGTGAAAAAAATCTTACCAGGAATCTTAGTTATATGAGGCTTAAATTTTTCAGCACGTGTGTTTTGATTTGATTTCATATCTCGGATCACGGTTATAATCCACGGTTTTGATTGTGAACTTTGCTAACTCGTGCATGAAACAGTTTATTAATGATGAAGAACGGAAATGATTAAAGATGTCAATTCTATCAAGTTCCTTTCTGTAAGATGAATACCACGGGTCAGTGTCAAGTATGGCGCCTATAGAATTGCGTGCCTCAGAATCAAAGGCAGTGAAAAGTTCTCATTAGGAATCTTAGAACTAAAATTTCACCTCCTAGAAGTAACTAAAATGGAACTAAAGAGCCAAACACTCCTCCTAAAAAGTCACTAAAACTCGGCTCAAAAATTTTAGTCCCCCCACCTCCTAAAACCTCATAATTTTAGTCCCCCCACCTCCTAAAACCTCATAAAACCTGTGCTAGACATCTTTACCCCTCCTTTATTGCCTTTGCCCTGCACCCTCCTCCCGACCGCACCCTCCCCCACCCCGCTGCCGTTCCCTCCCTCCTCCACGCCGGCGCCCGCGGTCTCTCACCGGTGGTCGCGCCATCTAGCGCCGGATCTGCCGCTCCCGCTACCTCGTGCCGCCGCACGGGCCGGCCGTGGCTCCTTGGTGCCTGCTGCTCCGGGTGCTTCCCGCCGGACCCCCACCGCCGCCACCCCCTGGATCTCCTCTCCCGCGTGACGTGCCAGTCGCGCTCTTCAGCCTCAACCGCTTCCGCTAGGCCGACCGCTTCAACATCAGCCGTTACGCTAAGCAGCCCCCGTTTGGGCGCAGGGAGGACGGAGTCCGCTTCGAGTCTGGCGCCATTAGGTAGATCTGCGGCGCGGCCGTGTCCTCGTCGACGGGGCGCCCCTCTCCTCCATCCCTCCACCGTCGCTCGCCGAGGGGATGACGCCGGGGTGCGCCCCAGCGGCACAACCGCTACCATCGCCGGATCTGGTGGGGAGAGTGGCGGTGGAGGCGTGGCTGCGACTGGCGAGGCGGAGTCGTGGGTGGTGGTGGAGCTGATTGGATGAGACTGGAGGGAGGGGTAACTGGGGCGGGCAACATGGTCATTTTCTCATAACATTTATGGATAACATTTATGGATAACATTTATGGACTTTAGTCACTTGAAAACCTAACAGTCTTTTAGGAGTTGATAAAGGCTGACTAAAAATTTTTAGGAGCTAAAATTTTAGGAGGTTGGAACCAAACAGGACCTGAGGCTTTAATTTTTTTTCAGCACGTGCGTTTTTATTTGATTTCATGTCTCGGATCACGGTTATACTTTACTGTTTTGATTGTGAACTTTGCTAACTCGTGTGGGTATTAACGATGAAGAACAAAAATGAATAAAGACGTCAATGTCTGTCAAGTTCCTTTCTGAAAGAAGAATACCACGGGTCAGTGTCAAAAATGGTGACCATGGAATTGTGTGTCCTGGAATCAAAGGCAGTGAAAAGATCTAACTAGAAATCTTAGTTATATGAGGCTTACAATTTTTTCTGCACTAATCGTTTGAATTTTTAAAAACTGGCAAAAAAGGAACCACATATATATGGCTCCTGATTGAGATTCTAGATTTAAAGCTCGTGGCTTCGGAGCTCTCTCGTGAATTGTGGCTCCACTGTTCATATGGGACCCATGTACAGGTGGGGTCCATGTGGGATCGGTGAGGATCCACGTACTATTTAGGTGGGATCTGCACATGTTGGTTGATGGAAGTCATGATTCTATTGAGCGGGTTCCGTGATCAAAAAATTAATATGTTTTTTTTCATTCAGCAAGCAAGGAAGGTCTCAAAAGGTCTCAAGTTACTGTAACGCACTTAATAAAGATTGACAACACCTTCTAGTAGTGTTCATCTCTATGCTGTGTTCCCCACGGTTCTATTGAGTGGGTCCCATGAGTAAAAAAAATTATACTTTTCTCATTCGTCGAGCGGGAAAGACCTCAAGTTACCGTATTTAATAAAGACTTCACTTGCCTCTAAGGGAAGCTCGCTTGGTTTGCTTGCCTGCTTCCTATCTGACCTATCAATCAAAGAAATGTTCTATGGCCCTATCATGCTGCCCTCTCACCACGTAAGCACACCGTTTCTACTGATTTTTTTCCCACAACAATAATTCGGAACGGGCGCGCCGATCCGCTAGTAATAATAATGCAAGAAAGAGTTAAGCTAACAGCTAACTGATGTTCAGAATTTATCGACTTCTATGAATTGAACTTCAGGGTGCACTACAATTCAGTGCAACATATATTCATTAGTCTTCTCTAACCTGTAGACTATGCTGTGTTACAGGCCATGGTGGAAGCGATGGTCTTCATGGATATGTGCAGTCTCTTGATCATGCTGTCAATGATTTGGTATGAGAAACTGAACATACTTTGTGTAGTCTTGAGATTTAATAATGGAGTAAATTCTTATCCAAATGTATTTTTTCCTTTCAATGTAGAAAATGTACCTCAAAAAAGTCTCAGCTGAGAACCCTGGTCTTCCATGCTTCTGCTTTGGCCATTCCACTGGCGGAGGCATCATTCTGAAGGTAACATCATTGGCACCATATGAACTGTATCATTGCGATGCTTGCTTCTCCTGTAGTGTGCTTGTGCACTTGTCCTCCGCTTCATGAGTCTAAATGTTATTTTGATTCTTGACAGGCTGCACTTGATCCAGAGGTAGAAACTCTTATTAGTGGTGTTGTCCTGACATCACCAGCTGTTCGTGTACAGCCTGCCCACCCAATCATAAGGGTATGACTTGATCTTTCTTAAACAATATCTGATCATTTGTGTACAACTATGTTTAAACTTTAAAGAGAGAACAATATTTCCTCCTGCTTGTAACTAATGATGTGTTAACGATTAGAGTTTGAGTGGAATCTGTAGGCGTCATATTTCTCGGCTTTCGTCCCTTCTAAATTTTTTTTCTGCTGCCTACTATTGCAGGTGATGGCGCCAGTTTTCGCCCTCCTCGCGCCGAGGTACCAGTTCACGGCGTCCCACAGGAACGGGCCACCGGTGTCGCGCGACCCGGAGGCCCTGCGCGCCAAATACACGGACCAGCTCGTGTTCACGGGCGCCATCCGCGTGAGGACGGGCTACGAGATCCTCCGCCTGACGTCCTACCTGCAGCAGCACCTGCACCGGATCACCGTCCCCATCCTGGTGCTGCACGGCGCCGACGACATGGTGACCGACCCCGACGGCTCGCGGGCGCTCTACGAGCAGTCCTCGTCCGCGGACAAGTCCCTCAATCTCTACCCCGGCCTGCTGCACGACCTCCTGATCGAGCCCGAGAAGGACAAGATCATGGACGACATCGTGGCGTGGCTGAGCCTCAGGGTCTGACGCTGCCGCCGGCATCGCTAGCTGGCCGGCCGTAGGACACAGCTCGATCGCCAGCCGCAGAGCGCGGAGGAGGACCAGCAGGCGAGCAAGCCGCCTCGCCTCGCCTCCGGACGGTGATGACGCGGCGTGATCAGCGGCTGCGGAGCAGGGAGAGCGGGAGACAGTGAGATCTTCTTCGCCCCCTGCCGCGGTGGCGATGCGAGAGCAGGACAGGAATACCCGAGTACCTACGGTGATGGCTTTTACTCGCGGCCTCCCGGTGTGTTGCATCCCGAGATTTTTGGTCAGGGATACGTATGGATCTGTAAAGATTGTTCGTTTCGCCCTGTGTGGCCGCACGAGTGGTGCCCGATACTACTATAATTTAGACGCCTATTCCCCTCGGGGTGATGCATCCATGCAATTCCAAATCAGAGTTGCAACAGGCTCGGTCTCCTCTCCTCATGTGCCTGCTCTGTTCCTAGCAGGCTAGCACGTTAGCCAGTTGTTCTGCTTGCAGCTTGCTCCCGAGTTGAGCCACTGCCGGTGTCGGAGGTTGCGCGACCGCGCGAGCGTTTCGTGATCTTGGCGATTTCCAACTCTTGCAGTACGCGTGATGTGGTGAATCGTGAATTCCGCACAAATAAACCTGCTGGCCTTCGATTTTCCGTATCAGCGCAGTACGTTTCTCTCCGTTTTCCTATTCCCGGCCCGGGGTTGCTCGGACGTCGCGATCGGCGACGGCGAGAGCCCGGAGTCCTTGACTTCACGCAATAATTTTTCGCGGGTAGGTTGCTCTGAACGAGAAGGGTTGGCGCAGAGACCAGGGCCGCCTGATCTGCCAACGGACGGCCAGGATGACTCCTGCCGCAATGGTGAGGTCAGCAGGCGATACGAACCGGCAACCAGTGAACTCGACGCCGCAATCCGGCGGGCTGGTTGACACTTTGTCCTCTCTAGAAAGCTCCAAGTCACCGCGCTCCATCCATTTTTTTTTTGCGAGGATAACGTTCCATCTTTGCCATGCACATCACCTCGAATTTACATGCTTACCATCGGACATTCTTCGCTGCTCAATGCTCGTGCTTCTCGCTTGCTTATGAAAGGAAATAACCAAGCCGGCATGACGGATTTTATAATAGGATAAGAAACTCCCGGTGTTTTTTTTTTGAGGAGATTCCCAGGAAGCTCTCTCTTTCTTTATGAAATCTCAGCTATAGACTGGCATTGACAGGTTGCACGTCATCATTTAAAATCAATCATATCGATCAGTGGAAATGAGAGACGTTGCATATATGAAAAATCTCTAGCTAGTAGGCTATACATTTTTCGTGAAATATCAAGTATAGCTTGGGATTGACACATTGTCATTTTCCTTTAAGTTTTCCATCTGATGAGTGACAATGGAAATGAGAGGCTTTGCACATAGGAAAAATCTCTAGCTAGTAAGCTATATATTTTTCATCAAATATCAAGTATAGCTTGGGTTTGACACATTAGCATTTCTTTTCCTAATTTAATAACATGTTGGTACATGAAAAATTGATCATCTACAGTCCTTTTTATCATGAAGGTGTCATTTTGGGTATCGTTAACTCATTATGGTATATCTTGGAATTATATGTTGAACAAAGGAGCAAAAATGGAATACTAAGAATGAATTCCCCAACCTATTCATATTGTTTTCATGATTCTTTATACTTTGAACTAGAAGTATCACATGATCCGCTACAAAAGCGGTATCAGATCACTATGCAATCAATGTTCCCATATGATAAAAAATAAATTATGATGATCGTATTACCTATCTCTCCATGGAAGAAATAAAGGGTTGTTGGTTTCCATCATTTTGTTTTATTCTACTACTATCATAAGGAGATATCGCTTTGAACCGAAGAGTATTACATATTTATATGAGTTGTCATGAGCAAACCCATATAGGTATGCAATCAATGCCCCCAGTTGAGAAACGATACGATAATGGTATGATCCATCTGTACATGGTAAAAATAAAGGATTGCCACACGCCATAGATTTTTCTTCTTCTAGTATCCGAGAAGTCTTACATGATTTGTCACGGGTAGTACCAGACGATTATGCAATCAATGTCCCAATTTGAGAAAAGATACGTACCTATCGATATGCGGGAGAAATAAAGGATCGCCGCCTACATTAATTTGTTTTCTTCTTCTGTTACAATGACGAAGGTATCGATTTGAATGAGTATTGCATAAGCGGTGTCATGAGCAATATCCGATTACGGTGCAATCAATGCCCCAATTTGAGAAAAGATATGATGGTTGTATGATATATCTCTATGTGTGAAAAATAAAGTATCCACGTCTGCCATTAATTTCTCTTCTAGTATTATGATAAAGAGATACCCTTTGAACCGGGAAGTACCACATGATCTTGTCACAAGCAATATTGGAGCACTATGCAATCGATATCCCCATTTGAGAAAAGATACGAATATATCTATTTGCAAGAGAAATAAAGGATCGCCGCGTGCCATCAATTTCTTTTCTTCTACTAGTAGTATGACAAAGAGATATCATTTCGAGAAAAGATACGATGATTATATAATCCATCTCTATGCATGAGAAATAAAAGAATTGTTGCTTGCCATCAGACTTTTTCTTCTACTAAAATGACAAAGAGATATCATTTCCATACACACGCCTTAGTTTGTCTTATAATTTAAATAAATAATAAATAAATTTAATAACAATTGATATACTCATAAGAACATGAAATAAATTATGGCAGCACCATCCACTCATATAAAGAAAACCGGATACAGCATAGAAGAGTGGGGTTATACCGAGAAGGGTATTACGGTAACTCAATTTTTCTCAGTTTCCTTTGGACTGCTAATCCGCTTCTATAAAAGGATAAGCTCCTTGAGCAAGCAAAAAGCCCACAGAACGAGGGGGAGAGAGGCGACTTCATACTGCTCGCCTCGCCGTCTTTCCCCCCAATCTCTGGACCTTCCCCGGCGCCGGCGATCGACGGGCCCCACGCAGCCGCAGGGAGCCCCCACGCCATGGCCTTCCAGGGGAAGAAGCTCATCAACAACCCCGATGGTAACAGCCTGCTCCTCCATTTCCCCATTTCTCGCTAAATTTCAGTCGGTTTTTCATCAATTGCTAGGGTTTAATCGCATCCAATGGTCCCGGCGGGGCTTGGGCTTGGTTTTCTTTTGCAGATGTAGTGACGGAGTTCATCGAGGGGCTGGTGGAAACTTACCCTGGCCTGCAGTACCTGGACGGGTTCCCTCAGGTGATATTTCGCATTAGGGAACGATTTGGAATTGTTTCGGGAAGCATTGAGTGATGAAGCTTCCCTGAAACCTGTGCAGATTAAGGTCGTTCTTCGTGCTGATGTCGAGCGTGGCGCCTATGATAAGGTTGCTGTCATCTCAGGTAATTTTCCAATGTTTGAACTGTGCTTTTGTTCTAATTTCCATTGGCATATGATGGTTAATTCCTACGTTATGTCAAATATGTGAAGTGCTACGGAATTTCCCCGTTTTGAGTATCAGATATGGTACATTCTAGCTTGGAAATCTTTTTTTATTGCACCTGATGGTTGATGGTAATTCTCGCCAAAATATTATGATGTTAGTAGGGTTGCTTCCATATGCTCGTTACCTTCTTTTAATAGAATTGGCAAGATCTAGTTTTCTTTTGCTCAGTTTAAACCATACTACATTCATATCTACTCCTACATATGTTAATCTAGATGCTATAATGGTAGTTGGGCTAGTTGCTTGGATTTATGTAATATGTTAAGCTAGGATGTTCTTTGTATATTAGAAGTATAATGCTGGACTACTCTTTGGAGATAATACTGCTGGAGGAGGAATATAAGACAGTGTATTGTATAGATCCCTTGCATTCCACTGCACTATCCTAGACTTGTGGAAAAATGTGCTGGTTGCCATATATGCACGCATATAATCTCTTATATGCTTGTTGTGTTTCCTTGTTTGAACCTAAATACATGCTGTTTCTTTGACCATCTTTTAACTGATTAAATCTTATTGCAATCACCAGCGCAGATGTCAAATAGGAACTTCTTCTTAAAAAATCTTCATTATTGAGGGTTGCTTGGATATTTTCATTTGTTCATGTCATGGTCAACTAATTGTAGCACCGTTTTGTTCATAGGTGGTGGAAGCGGTCATGAGCCTGCCCATGCTGGATTTGTTGGGCCAGGCATGTTGACCGCTGCTGTTTCTGGAGATGTTTTCGCTTCTCCGCCTGTGGATTCTATTTTAGCTGTATGTTTATTTTTGTAAAATTGCGTCTAGCTTCAGTTGCTTAAATCATCCTAACTGACATTCACTACATCTTTTCATTCTCATTTTAGGCTATTCGAGCTGTAACTGGTCCCATGGGTTGCCTTCTAATAGTAAAGGTAGTCTCACTGTGATATCAAATTTAAGTCAAATCATGAGCTAAGAGGAATCTTTTAGTGCACCTGAAGTTTCATTCATTCTGAATTTCTGATGTTTTGGAACCATGCGTTGTTTGCTTGTTACCACATTAACATTTTGCTATCACTTCCTCCACCTATTGTCCTGTATTTGTGTGGACTGGCATTACTGGATGGAGAGGAGGGAGAAGATTTGCTTCTTTGAATTTACTTGGGACAAATCACCTTCCCTATAGTTTGTTCAATAAGAAAGCTGTAGTGCACCTGTATTTATTTTGAAATGGGCCATACTGCTGCCTATTTTTGACACCTATGTATGTTTGATGTAGTGATACTGGTTTCCCCCCAATATTTTAATCTGTAATGCTCCTTTCTGTTCCACTTGTTATGTGTAAACTGTGAAGCATTGCCCTACTCTCATCTTACTAAGTTCCATTTCTTTTTTACCTTCATTTGTCAAACATTTGCAGAACTACACTGGTGATAGACTTAATTTTGGATTAGCTGCTGAGCAGGCAAAATCTGAAGGCTATAAGATGGAGGTTGATCAACACACACCTTACTATGTTCGTATAGAAGATCGCATTCATTTTATTAATTACTTAACATTTATCCTCCACCTGTAGATGGTTATTGTTGGAGATGATTGTGCCCTTCCCCCACCTAGAGGGATAGCTGGTAGGAGAGGTTTAGCTGGAACAATTCTTGTGCATAAGGTATTTTATTGTTGCTATTGTATTTTATATCCTATATTCTGCTCTTAGGCATCATCTCTGTTACTGGCACGTTACATTCCTTTACTCAGCAAAGCTGACTTGAGAAAATCTCTTCCGATTCAACTAATCTGTTTTTCATGCAAGCAACCTGTTCCCTCTAATTTTGACTAGCCTCGCACTATGCTTGCCTAAAATAATGAGGAATGCCTTTTTAACTAAACTGATATGGTATTTGCAAACAGAATAATACTAGCTAATGGCTTCCTTTTCAATTAGCATCGAAGATGTACTGCATATTCATGAAACACACATTTCTAATCTAATTTGACCAGCCTGCACCATGCGCGTCAAAATAAAATGCCTAAGCCTTCTTCAGTTTGGGTGCTAGACTTGGAAACAGGAAACACTTAGGTGATATAATCATCCAGTGATCTGTTCAAAAGATCTTTTCTGTTGGAATAACTTCTGGCGTTGTACTATATGGATAGTAATTGATGCTTGTAAAATTTCTTCTTGTTTTTCGTGTTTAATTTGTTTGATCCACAGGTTGCTGGGGCTGCGGCAGATGCTGGTTTATCTCTTGCAGATGTTGCCGCGGAGGCAAAATATGCATCTGAGGTCGTTGGTACAATGGGAGTTGCACTTTCTGTTTGCACATTGCCTGGGCAAGCAACCTCTGATCGTTTGGGTCCCAAGCAAATGGAGCTCGGCCTTGGAATTGTAAGTTTAAACCGCACCTGCTATTATACTCTATATTTATGTATAAACAATTAGCATACTTGGATATAGTTGTGAGTTTTTGTGCATTAATGTTTGTTTTCTACATATCTGAGATCTGTAAATCTGTAATGGGAAACATATATTTGTTTCTAGCATGGAGAGCCTGGTGTTGCTGTTGTTGATCTCCAGCCAGTTGATGTAGTGGTTGAACATGTTCTGAAGCAGATATTGTCACAGGTAAGTTTTTAATTTACAATTTTGTTGAGCCCTTTATTTATTTTTATCTATTTGTCTTTGTTGAACCAAATTCAAAATTTATTTTATTTCCTGCATTGCAGGCACATAGATCACTACAATTTTCTAATCATGTTTCTTTGTTTAATTTCAACACTGTGTTTTCCAACATTGAACTGTCTTTAGCGTTTGGTTAGTTGATTTGTAAAGGTGAAAACTATAGCTTGTCTCAGCTTTGAAGTTCTTAATATTTTAGGCAGGTCTTTTTTTTTCTTTAACAAAAAAGTAGGAGATTTTTTATTAAGAAAAAGGCATAGCCTGGATTACAGGAGAGGCAAGGATGAGAATGGGGTGGGAGATGAATTACGGGGAATGGAGACTAATGCTTTCCTTAAGTGAAACATTGCGTACCTGTCTCAGACACAGTAACTACACTATATAAAAAGTGAACTTTCTACTGCTAGCTTGAGATGCTATTAATTATTCATTTGGTGGCCTTGCATCCTTGCAGGAAACTCAGTATCTTCCTATCACAAGGGGGAGCAATGCTGTTCTCCTAATTAATGGGTAATACAAATCTTAGCATTTCCCATGACTATAGATTGAACAAATATTTGCGGAATCAGTAGCACTAACACAAATTGTATGTGGGGAGGTTAATTGTATCACGATGTTTTCCCTATTTCTACTTTTTGCATCTGTCATGATGACATAAGGTGCCCATTTCAATCTTGGTTAATTGGTTTTGGTCATCTTATTACCCATTCATTTTTATGGGTTACTGTGAAAGTTGTTTCTGTAAACTTATCCTAAATATACAATGCTAGAGCAGTGTAAAGATTTAGCATCCATGGGAGGAGACGAGAGTTGTAAAATTATTAGTATCTTTCGGTGGGAGATTTCTGCTTCCTTCCCTGCTGGTCATACACCAAAGGGACCTGATTACAAGGTTGCATATCAATATCAACATATCATTTAGGTCATCCTGTGTTATGGATAATTCCTTTGTTTGCTGGTGGTGGGGATCCATTTTGGATTTCTCAAAGTATTGTACTAGCTTCTCATTCTGGGACTTGGATAGGATAGAGACTAGAAATACCTGGAAGGATTCACAGGCCATTCTCAGACATATCATTTGAAATGTGTTCTTCAAATTTAACTTTGACCTGCTTTCCACATTAATTTAACTTGTGCTTATTACAAAAGTGTGTTATCTTTCTGATAATTCTTTTCTACTAACTTTCCTCTTGTTAAAAGTTTATATAGATTATGACAGCATGTTTATGATATGGTCTACCATATCAAGTCCTACTCAAATGAAAATCCACATTTTTTAAATCTTGATCTCTTTGAAACCACTACATTACTTTATCGACGTATCTATTTCCTTTCTCTTCACTGTTTACACTGAACTGAGTACTGTTTTTTTTCTTTGTTGTTTAACACCGTATCTGATACACAGATTAGGAGCCACTCCTATCATGGAACTTATGATTGCAGCAAGAAAAGCAGTTCCTGAGTTACAATTGGCGTATGGCATTGCTGTTGACAGGGTCTACATTGGCACGCTTATGACATCACTTGATATGGCTGGTCAGTGTTTGTGTGATCTCACTGAAATGATGATGTGGATGAGCTTTATCATCTATAATTTCAGTTAACATGATTTAACCAAACCTCATAAAACATTCATTGGTACTCCCACCCTCATACGGCCATACCCATGAAAGAAAATGCTTTATATATTGTACATTATCATCTGCTATACATGTAGTGAGTGAAATTATTTATCTAATCACAATTCATTCCTCAGCATGTGTTGTCGACTCACTCTTGAAGTAACTGGCAATATGTTTTGCACCCTGTTTACATTTCCAGGATTATCTATTACCATCATGAAGTCTGATGAGAACATTTTGAAGAGACTTGATGCTCCCACTAAAGCTCCAGCTTGGCCTGTTGGTTCTGAAGGTAATTGTCATGGTCATGGCGGCAGAATCGACTAATGTATTGGATTTCACAAATTACTTGATAGCGATAGAATCCCATGTATATTGCATCTGCCTTTAGCTAGTATTCTCTAGAGATGCTTCGGTTTGAATCCAATGCTCCAAAAGTTGATAGGTCTTAGGTGAGTGGGGGCACCTAGTGGCTAATCGCTGCTAGGCGGGTGGTTGGTTGGTTCCTAGTGGCTAATTGGATGACTAGGTGTTAGGCGGAAGGATAGTACCTCGTACCTATGCGAAGGCCCGGTGGGTGAGATGGTCATATTTTAGAACAGTGCTATAGTCAGTTTATTTTTGGTGTATAAGTGTAGGAGGAATAGAATTGGGTATAATAGATTGATTGTATTGTATTGAGGCCTCGGCCGGTATATATTGAGTACAAGACTTGGGGGGCAAGGCTCCCTCGGATACATATGGCAGTTGACGATACGTATATCTACAACTACCAAATATACTCTAACAATAAGTTGAAAAAATACTGTCATGTTTTCCTTATACTATTTTCCCCTTAACTTCTAGCGTCATCTAACTTGCCATGCATTCTTTGGTTCTACCATTTACATCCTAAAAGTCTGCTTACAAACTGTTCTTTATGGATATTGATTGAAGGCTGTAAAACAAGTTCAGGTTGTTCAGATAAATTGGAATTCAGTGAGACACTGTACTGCTATCAAAACTTTCAAATCATGTTTCCGGCACATGGGAAAAATTGCATATTTGCTCTGAAAACATTTTAAGCTCTATCAGAACCTTTTGATTTTAATTCATTTTCTCTAAACTTAATGTTTATCACTTGACTATAGGAAACCGCCCACCTGCAAAGTTTCCTGTTCCTGTACCACCATCACCTTCAATGGAGGATGACGAGGTAAATCAAAATCCCTGTTTAGATTTTATTTTACCATTTGTTCTCAGATCATCTGTTGACCTGTGATCTAATGTGAAAGTATGCAATAAATGCAATTAGCTGTGTACTCTTTCTGCAGGGGTTATGGGTGTTAATTTTTTATTTCCAGTTATATGATATTGCTTCGTGAAAACTTTAGTCAAAACTATTCTGTGATTTTTTTTAATCACGCTGGCACATGCATGGCCATCAATTGCCTCTTGCTGTCCCTCAATCATGATGATTTTGTTATTGCTCTGCAGGTTCTTGCCCAACCTCAGGAGCTAAGCAAGCAAGGGTGTATCCTGGAGGCTGCTATTGAAGCAAGTGCTACAGAAATTATCAGTCTGAAGGACATCCTAAATGAATGGGACAGTAAAGTGGGCGATGGTGACTGTGGAACCACAGTGAGTCAGTTGTTTATCTTTTTTTTTATCGAACACGCAGAAGAGCTGCGTATCTTTATATTAAGAGAGAAAGAAGGGGAAAGATCCCCGTACAAAGCAGTCTCATTTCCTCACAAAGGAGGAAATAAGGCTGCTGCAACACCCCACAAACCTAAACTAAGAAACTCTCACTTGACCATCCCCTTGACCCTGAAATAAATCCTGAATTTTTTTAGCACCAGCAAGGCCCCAAAGCCTCAACTCATCTTTAAAGAACTGATGTGCTGCTTGCAAAGAAAGGGCTGCCCCATCAAAAACTCCCTTGTTTCTGTGGTTCCATAGCGTCCAAGCTCCTAGTATAACCGTGCTATTAAATCCTTTTCTTTGAGCTTTCCCTACTTTTTTATATGATTTCCTCCACCAATCAGCAAAGCTCTTTTCAACGATTATTTGATATTGCCGTTTAAGATTGAATATGTCACTGCTGTTTTTTCAGATGTATAGAGGAGCAACATCTATTCTTGAAGATATGAACAAGCGGTAAGTTAAAAGCATTTCAAATTATTGGTGAGAATTTTCTAATTTTATTCTTGAAATCTAGATAAGAAATACAATGATTAAGCTGCTGACATGTGGTAGAATACCATATATGAACTACCACATGATTTTACTAACTTCAAGACATTTTTGGGTCCTGTCCAGTGGAAATGATACGTGATGATGGGTGTCTTATTGGTATTATTGGACTTCATTGCCTACCAGTGTCTTTTTATGTGTCATATTCCTGATATTAAAATTGGGTTAGCTAGTTTTATGATGTAATTCTAGCTTATTTCTATCATGTAAAATTTGACCAAAATTTGGTGCATTTTTCTCTATGCCAGTTACCCTTTGAATGATGCAGCTGGAACAATAAATGAAATCGGGGCTACAATCCGAAGGGTGATGGGCGGAACAAGTGGAATCTTGTATGATGTTTGTTCTATCCTAATTGAATGTATGATTCCTACGAAGTAAACTTACAGTTCCTAATGTTCTCCAGGTATGATATACTATTCAAGGCTGCATATGCAAGCTTAAAGCAGAGCACAACTGTTACGGCAAATGAATGTAAGAAATGTGCTTGATCTTTCTGGCTATATAGCATGAATTTTACACATACCAAATAAATCTTGCTGTTTTCTACAGGGGCTGATGCTTTAGAGGCTTCCGTTGCTGCTGTTAGCAAATATGGTGGCGCCAGCACAGGATACCGTACAATGTTGGATGCCCTAATTCCTGCTGCTACTGTTTTGAAACAGGTTGCTTCTTGATTCTACTTTGTCTTTCTTCAAATCACAATGGTTTTCTGATAAAATTACCGTGCTGAGCAGAGACTGAAGGCTGGGGAGGATCCTGTGACTGCCTTCATCGCTTCTTCTGAAGCAGCATCAGTTGGCGCTGAATCCACTAAACAGATGCAAGCAAAGGTATATATTCGCACTCCTCATCCATTACGCTTAAGCTGTGCAGTTGCCCGACCGTGCAGGACTATTAAACAAGAAATATTCTCCTATTTCCTTCTAAAATTTGGATTGCACTTGCAGGCTGGACGGTCATCATACATCGCTCCAGACCTCCTGGCTTCAATCCCTGATCCAGGAGCAATGGCTGCTGCTGCATGGTACCGAGCCGCTGCCCTTGCAGTGAAGAACAAGCTGCACGGTTCGAAGAGCTAGTAGCATGTGATGTGCTTCAATACTATACTGACAGGAAAATCGCCGGGGCATTTCCTCTCCCCCCTTAGATTTGGTTTCCGCTTGTGCTTTGCATGAGCCGAGAAAGAGACTTCCATATTGTTTCACCCTTCTCACATCTTACAAAGATATGGTCAAAGAGTCTGTAGACGGTACAAGTTAAGTGAAGCTATGCTTTTGCACTGCCGTGATATCTTTGCTTTGCCTTCGGTGGTGGTAATCGTTGTTTATTTTGCATGAGTTTCGTTTCGGTTGTGCACTTTTCGGTAGGACCATTATGCCCTCAGCTTTTTGATCGACCGGTGGTCAACTCAAGTTGTGCGTGAATGTGGCCTGAAATGGTGCATGTCTTCTTTCTACCTCCAGTATCGTGGAGATTGCAAAGGACTAGTTGCATCTGGATGACTGGATCAATGGGGATGGAGTGCTGCACGATTCTCTGGATAAGAATGCTGCTAGTGGTAGCCTAGGTCTCGGCGATTTACGTAGCCACATAGCACATTGGTATTACCGATAACTTGTTCTTTGGACTTGCCTTTGTATATACCTCAAGGCTCAAGTAGTCAAGTAACTACAAAATTCGAAACGAGACCAAGTCCAATTATGTTCCAATTATTTTGTGGTCGGCTTCGTATAGTAAGCAAACGAAATATTCAGATGAACCTCGCAAAAAAAAATTATTCAAACGAAGAAGTTGATGGTTCAAACCAGCACGTCCCAGCATGGTCAGCAATTCAGCATAGAGGCAGGGGCGGCGTCGTAATAGCACTCGAGCACTTCCAAACATTGTCGCCATCGCGACGACGGCGACGAGACAAAGCGCCACTCCACTCTCCCTCTGCGGGGAGCACCAGAAAAGCGTCTGACCGTACCATCCCTGCACTGCGACTCCCCAGTACCCCGCCGTGTCTTCGCTTCCTTCGACGTCCACGGCGACGCGCTGCGCTTCCGGGCACGGGGGCCCCCATGGCGGCGCGGGGGAAGAAGCTCATCAACGATCCCAACGGTAAGACGATGCCGCTCGCCCGCTCCCTTCTCGTTCGCGTGGAATTCTCGGGCTGCTTCGACGGGCCCCGCTCGCGAAATTCCGGGCAACCTGATGGGATTTGAGGGCGCAGATGTGGTGACGCAGTTCATCGAGGGCCTGGCCGAGGCGTACCCCGGGGTGCAGTACCTGGACGGGTTCCCCGAGGTGAGGCGACACGATTGAATTCTCAACGACGGCCGCCGCTTGCGGCCGGCTCCCAGTATTTCTGTGGTTTCGGCGATTAAATTTGCGCTCGGTTGTGCAGGTCAAGGTTGTTCTCCGCTCCGATGTCGCGGCCGGGACGTACGATAAGGTTGCTGTTATTTGCGGTAATCATACTCACTCCGGAACTTTTATGGTCGTCAGTTTCAATTTTTGACTGAGGCCGATGATCAGGCTAGGATTCGGTGGTAATCTGAGTGTTGAGTAATGTATCATTTGCTCATGATCCTGATTAATATGTTTTTCATGTCGCAGTTGATAATTTCGTGCTGTAACTGGCAAGTTATATATGTCGATCATGTACTAGTACTAGGCTGATATTTGGGGATATTTCGAGTGCTTGCTTATACTTTGCAGTTTTGAGATGAGGTTTGGCATGCATGATAGCATTTTGTGTCTAAAATATCGAATGGATAGTGTGCTGTCTGGTGTCTGCCAAGCTATTAAAGTATGTTTTCTAGAGTAGCTGGATGCACGATGTGGAACGGTGCAGTACTCTTCACAGAGTATAGTATGATATTCACTAGAAAAGTATAAACTTCTTAAGTGAAGATGCAAGGTACTTTGAATTCTGTTCAAGCATCTGCTCGGAGAGCTGAGTGATCTTGCTTGCTGGAATGGCATTACATGCTCTTGTGTGAGGTACTTTGAATTTTGTTGAAGCGTCTGCTCAGAGAGCTGAAGAGCGATCTTGCTAGATGGAATGGCATTACATTCTCTCGTGCGCTATTCATGTTTATTTAATTCCTTTCATGTGTACAAACAGTGGTTTGATAGTTGTCTAGTCAGATTCTCTCTCTCTCTCTCTCTCTCTCTCTCTCTCTCTTTTCAGTAAATTGTCAAAAAGTTTAACGACAACTCTCCATTTGCCTGCTGGATAAACATATTAATTACTATGTGATGGTTTGATAACCTGTTTCGTTACATAGGAGGTGGAAGTGGTCACGAACCAGCCCATGGTGGATTTGTTGGTCAAGGAATGCTGACTGCTGCTGTTTCTGGAGATGTTTTCACTTCTCCACCAGTCAACTCTATTTTGGCTGTATGCTCCTTCTCAAAATGCTTCTAAAGAACTGAAATCACTTGGATTTCAAAACTTTTCTCCTTTGTTCTAACACTGCAGGCTATCCGAGCTGTAACAGGTCCTAAAGGCTGTCTTCTAGTAGTAACGGTACTTGCCTTTACAACCACTTTCATGTATTACAAATTTCAGTTAAATGATAGTGGGAGACTTTAATAGGAGATTAGGAACACCCATAGGCAATGAGTTAATACATCTGGAATCTTTTTGCTGGTGGCATGCGGCAACTTTTACTTAGTACATGTTCAATTGAGTATATAAACACCCTTCTTAAATACAGAATTACACGGGTGACCGGCTTAATTTCGGCCTAGCAGCTGAAGAGGCAAAATCTGAAGGCTACAGAGTGGAGGTTGCACATGTTCTATGCCTTCTAAATATCAATTTAGTTAAAAACTGGTGAATGTATTTTCATATGTGTCCAACAACATCAGATGGTTATCGTTGGAGATGATTGTGCTCTCCCACCGACTCAAGGCATAGCTGGCAGGAGAGGCCTTGCAGGGACAATTCTTGTTAATAAGGTAATGCTCTCCTATAGTCCTATTTACTTGTATGGCATTTTCTCAATGCTTAACTGTGGGCCCATTATTTCCATTTCTGCTGTTCTTTGGTTCTATCTTGCCTTCCCCGATTTACCAGCAAATAATAGAATGAAGGTTAAGGGTGGTAGGCTATGTCGTTCCGTAAAAAAAAATTCTATCTCAGATCATAATCCTCATGTCAATTGGATGATATGTACATTCTAAATTAGGATGTAATACAAATTTATAAATGTGAAGGATCTTCCATTTATGTGCAGTTGATCATGTGATTTGTCTATTAGTTTCCATAATTCAGAATGCAAGGGTCCTCCATGCTTACTTTTGCATCGAGATCATAGTGTTAAGATACCTATCTTTTTTGCTTGCTCTGTCATTGGAATAAGTCTACTTAACCACTCAATGTAGGTGGTTATTTAGACGGTTTGGAATACTTCAGGGGGTACAAAACATGTTTTCATAGATCAAGGGGTTTAGTAGACGAAGCTCAGTACTTCACGGGTTTAAGTAGACTTATGTCATTTGGCTGGTTGATCATCACTCATCACTTTGGTGAAGCCATGAAGTCGTCATGCATGACATAATCTTATAAACTCATCCTCCGTTCTGTCTACTTTAATGATCAATTTATTTTTATTAGAAATTATAACTCATGTAAAGGTTTGCTGATATCCTGATACGAAATTTGTATGCTAGATCCAGTGAGTGACAAGTGCATTTATTGCTGTTGTAAATGGATCAAAAATTATCTTCCACTTACAGTGCACACGTTGCGAATAACTCTTTTTTTAAGTTTTCATTTGTCTGGGTCTTGTTCTGAAATTAAAGGCTTTGTTGTTCTTCTGAGACTATTTACAATCGAGAGATTAACTATTGATTCCTCACAAGCTTCACTAGATTCATTATGATTAATATTGGCCTGTCTGATTCACAGGTAGCTGGAGCTGCTGCCGATGCTGGTTTGCCCCTTGAAAAGGTAGCTGAACAAGCAAGGCATGCATCTGAGTTAGTTGGTACAATGGGAGTTGCTCTCTCAGTGTGCACACTGCCTGGTCAGGAGACGTCTGATCGTTTAGGTCCAGAACAAATAGAGCTCGGTCTTGGAATTGTAAGTTTACTTCAACGAATTTGCTGTCAGCTCATAAATGCAACGAAGGATTCAGGCTTTAGAGTTGTACCAATATACTTGAGATAAATACTGTGATAATCTTTTGCATTTTATTTCAGCTTAAAAGTACACAAAAGGCTTATTATTGAGTATACAACATTTGCATAAACTTTTGAGTTTCTAATTGTATAGTATTTTTTGTGTTTCTAGCATGGAGAGCCTGGCGCTGCTGTCACTGAACTTCAACCTGTTGATGTAGTGGTGACTCGTGTTCTAAAGCAGATCTTGTCACCGGTATCCTAGCTCTTCTGACAGTCGACAGTCTTCATGTTTCTACTAACTTTGCAGTTTCTTTTATTGTTTTCTTTAAGTAGACATTGTTTAAATTTTAGAAACTGGGGGTGAACATGGAAGAAAGGATAATTTTAGTTTAATATAAATTGGCACTTCAAAGCAAATGATCGGTATATGGTTCATTCATTCACTTACTGATGCATGTATATATCACAAGCTATATACTTGATCGAAATTAGGTGAAACTTGATAGCTAGTGAATTCCCAAGCCAGACCTTGAGATTTGAGAAGGAACTTCTCTTATTTTTGTCCTGCTATCCATGTCACCTCACCTTTGTGATTTAATTAATATGATAATCCTATTTCCTCTTTCAATCCAGTCAAACCTTGTTTCTCTAATTACCGTGACATTCGGCTGCTTCGTTCCTGCAAGGCTGCCACCTAGTCTTATTCACTGTACCTAGTTACAAAAATCGTTTTTGCACTAGAACTTGTTGCGGGAATTTGACGTGTTGATCTAAACTGACGACTTCACACTTCTTTTATTATCATTAAGTATTGCTGTGCTCACAAATCACAATAACTTAAAAAACAATGGTAAACATTTCATATTATTAGTTAATTTATCTTTTAAAAGTTTAGTTCAACTTGTTGTTAGAACTATTCAAATGTGTTTTTAAGAATGTACTTCTGCTCACTCTGACAGGAAACTCAATATGTTCCTATTACAAGAGGCGACAGGGTTATTCTTCTGACTAATGGGTACATCATTGTCGAATGTTGTTTTGTTGCATCTCCTTAGGAAACTTGTCAAATTAGTATATTAGATTATTAAATACATACCTTTATTCAATCCTGAAGCAAACATGATTAAATCATTCAGCTAAAATATTCTGCCAGAAGAACATGTTGACTTGATTGACTCTGTGTCTTGGGCCTGACTTTCGGGTAATGATGTGGAATGACATCGGTGCTGCATTGCTGTATTCATGGTTGTAGTATTTTGGTATGATCGAACTTGATATGAGAAATGTGCAATGACAGTATAGCATGTATATGTAGCACAATTTGACCTTTGACCCATCTATTCTAGGGCTGGCCCTTGGCGCCCTTGACTTTCTGGTAATAGCACTGTACTGTCATAAAATGTGCAGATAAAGGTATATGCAAATCTGTATCTTTTAGCAAACTTATTTGCAGATGAAGATTGATAACCTGCTGTTGAAATGCCATGCGGAAAACAGAAGATCTTCCGTGAAAAGGACTTAAAATGAAATTTATACTTGTATTTTCACCACAATTAGGCATCAAACTAATCTTGTTGTAATATGAAGTTTGGCAATGTTAAATATTTGGTATTCTTTCTTCAAATCAGGGTCTGAGTTTGTTTGCTTGTTTCACATGCATCATACTGTCGCTTCAAACTGTTTGAGGTGTTCCTTCTAATTAAAAGATTAGTAAATTAATGCAATATTCATCTATGGTACCATTCTAATTTACAGATTAGGTGCTACTCCTATCATGGAGTTGATGATTGCCACTAGAAAGGCTGTGCGTGAGTTGCAACTGGAATATGGAATTGCTACTGACAGAATCTACACAGGATCGTTTATGACTTCACTTGACATGCAAGGTAGCATATAAGATTTTTAATATGATGGAACTATTAGAAAACCACCATTTTGCTTGAGCATTAGGATAGCATGGGATGGCTTTAAACATATTTTGGTGGGATTCTTAGTATTCATCATTTTCTGTAGGATTCTCATTATCCATCATGAAGTCAGACACAACAATTTTGCAGTACCTAGATGCCTCTACTAAAGCTCCTTGTTGGCCGGCTGGAGCCGATGGTAATAGGTTTGTTTTAGACAGTGACTTGATTTATCATGATAGCTATGCCTTCCATTTCAGCTTTCAGTAGTCCATCATAATTGACAAACAAGTGTTGCTCTTAGTTTTGGCAGTCCATTTACTTGATTTAACATGGCTAGGGTATAGCTAATTCGAATTGATTGGATTTTTCATGCCCCTTCTGGATGACACACGAAATAAGCATACTGATTTAACATGACTAGGATATGGGTAATTTGGATGGCTGGGAATTTACTATGTTGTCTGAAAGGTATCTTTAAGGTATTTAGCCAAATTTATTTTTGACAAAAGAAAAAGGCTCCTTGTTATCTGGTCCATATTTGCTTGTGAAGTTGATTGTAGGGTTTACTATTGGTTAATGGTGACCTAGTCAGACCATTTTCATGTTACATTAATCAAGCAAGCATTGTTTCAAGCTTCACTTTTGTATATTTTTTCTGTGCACAGTCAAGATAGTATTGAGCTTTAAAGATAGACATTGCTACTGCTTACTCTGCAGGAAATCGGCAAAAACCTGCAAAAATTGCCGTTCCAGCACCACCATCATGTGCGATGAAGAGTGATAAGGTAGGATAGTGATTACACTAACTTTGTCATTGTCACTTAAAGGAAGTCTGTATTTTCCTTTCCTCCATAGATTTGTATGCACCCTTACTATTACATTCACTATCGAAATACTCCCTTTTCTGAGTTTGCATGGATGATCTACGCAAATACCTAAGTTATGGAATTGCCAATTTTCATTATAAGTACATGATTTTACTATCAACTGTTCTACTACATTCAGATAAACTAGCAATGCATTTGAGCGCTCAAGCAACCAGTAGGCTCCAACCCTCTCATGTGTTCCTAGTTGCTTCTGTTTTTGCTAGTCCGATCTAGTTATAAACCTATTGGTAACAAGAGAACATGCACAAACAAAAACTATGGACGGGGTCGCTGTTGTACATATAATCTAATGCAAATAGGAAAATTATTTTTATGCTCAAATAACCACTCGATGACACTATTACCGAAATTATATTGGAAATTTGGGGGGGAAAAGAGAATGTGTTGACTTAAATTTAACCCGATACAACATATGTTTTTGGTTGATACTTTCATACTTAGCTCATTTTCTGTTAATTGGCAGATGCTTCAACAAAGTCGAGAGCTGACCAAAGAGGGCTGCATTTTAGAGGTTTCTATTGAAGCAGGTGCTAAAGAAATTATCAGGATAAAGGATAGTTTAAATGAATGGGACAGTAAAGTAGGTGATGGTGACTGTGGGACAACGGTGAGCCATACAAGCTAGGACTATTTTTCTGCTATTTTCTAGTTATACTCCCATAGCATGTAAAAATATAACTTTTTTCAATCTTTTCAGATGTATAGGGGGGCAATTGCTATACTTGATGACATGAAAAAATGGTAATGGTTTGGGAAAAACAGAAATCAGTTTTACATGCCAACCACTTTCTTGGTATACTGGTAAACCTGTATCATGGGCTCATCGCTTACACGCTGACTGGGTAAAATTTTGCTTTGAACACTTGACACTAGAGACACTTGAGTAGCAACAACTATATTACCTCATGTATCATGTGTCAGTTGTTTTACTGCAATCATTTCATTGTGTAATTGATGCTGCATCTGCATATCATCTCAGGATTTGTGCTTAATATCGTATCCCTCTTCTCAGCTACCCAATGAATGATGCGGCTGAAACAGTGAATGAGATTGGTGCCACAGTCCGGCGGGTCATGGGAGGAACAACTGGGATCTTGTATCACCACTCCTGCTGAAATTGGTTCCTTTTACAGATTAGAAAAATTCTAGCATAACTAATCCTGGTTCTATATAGGTATGACATACTCTGTAAGGCTGCCTATGCAAGTTTAAAGGGCATTAAAACAGTAGAAGCAAAGCATTGTAAGAGACTTTTCATATACATACTGAATCTCTTCCATATGCCATACAAGTCATACAAGGGAATGCTTTGCTTCCAGGGGCTAATGCTTTACAAGCATCTATCGATGCCATTAGCAAATATGGTGGTGCTCGTGTAGGCTATCGTACCATGCTTGATGCTCTGATTCCTGCTTCAGAAAGTCTTAGAGAGGTGGGCAGTTACTGTATAGCGATTCTATTATGTTGGAAAGTATCAGCATTCACTCAATAAGTCTTTCTTATTGAGTAGAGACTTGAAGCTGGGGATGACCCTCTTGATGCATTCGTGGTATCATCTGAAGCTGCTATGAATGGTGCTGAATCCACAAGACACATGCAGGCCCAGGTGAGACATTTTATCACGCCAGAGAATTTTTGTAGAAAAAAAAGAAAAACATTCTTTTTATGCATCTTAACCTTCGGAAGGCCTCATTTTTTGAAAAATAAATCAAGCAGTTTTACCAGATTTGCTTCATCTGTGGCCATTGAATTGTTGATTAGATGATGAAGCTTGAACTTCTGCTGTTTATGGTTACTTTATGGTGCATTATTGTAGAAAGGAAACATGATAGATCATAGTTTTGACTTTTGAGGCAGTTAAAATCGAACCGTCTACCGGATGATTAAATTTGAACCTGTATTTTTTTTCCATTTGACAAGCGGTACTGACAGAAACACGCAATGGACTTGTTGGCACTGACTCTTTGGAATCATAATTTCAGGCTGGTAGATCATCTTATATTGCTGCTGACAAGTTGGCACTGGCTCCTGATCCTGGAGCTATGGCGGCTGCTGCTTGGTACAGAGCTGTAGCCCTTTCATTGAAGAGCAGCATGTCATGCCATTCAAAACCATAGCTCTGTGTTCAACTTGACTTGGCTAGCAAAGTTTCGCACCTATACAGGGCAGCCCTTGTGACCTCTGTCTACTGTTTCATTGGCCTTCGGTGGTGTATATATTCTGCTTGGCCTTGGCATCAAAGCTTTCACGGTAGTGGTGTGCATGATAATGATGCTCTAATTACAAGACGCTCATCTGCCCAGTTCTGTAAACATATGAGTGCAGAGCTATAGAGTGAATTTTGTTAAATAAAGTTTGAGAAAGCACTGGAATTCTGGAAATTACATCCATGTCCTCCGTACTTTCTCTCCTGGCAGCAAACTGCACAGCACACCTTGCTGTGCATATGCTCACGTGAGCAAACCGCTCGAGGTGGTACAAAATCTGAAAGGCAGTTCTTGGTCGGTAACAAGGTCATCGTCGTCTGCCTGTTCCACTCACGACCCAGTCCGTCGGACTCCGGCCTTGGCCGTCACGCACCGGTCACCGGTGGTTCTGGGTCGGCAAGCGGAAGTCGGTCGGCGCCGTGCGCAGCTCGATCACGGGGCGGCGCCCGTCGGCGCCGTCGTCCGGCAGCACCGGCGGGGAGTCGGTGAAGCTGCCAGGCTCGTGCGGGGGCCTGGGCGCCTGCTCCCCTTGGGCCACGGCGGCCACGACCCTGCCGCGCGTCTTCTCGTTCGCATCCAACGCCGAGCTCGACATGGCTGCGGATGTGCTTGTGCTTGTGCTTGTGCGGCTTGATCCGGCACGGCAGGAGTTAGGGGGACCGGAGAGCCTGTGCTGGTGCAGGAGCGGGTAGCCGGTGGGATGGAGTTTTGCGCTAAGGCAGCAGGGAAGGACGGCGGCGGCCGCCGGCGGCCGAGCCGATCCAAACCAGAGCCAGGTGCCCTTTTGCAAATATTCGGATCGCGATTAAGAGGGTTATTTGTAAAAAACGTGGGGTAATATGAAAATAATCGGAAATTAGGGGTTGTTTGTAAAATCGGGGGGTAATATGAAAATAATCGGATCGCGATCCAAAGCAGGCGCTTCTTACAAAATTCGGCGCCGCCGACGTCGGGCTGCCGGCGACCTCCGCTTGCGACGTCGCGCGCGTGCCGCGCGAAACTCCGGAGAATCCGCGTCGCTGTTGGTGCCTCCGGATCCCCTCGCACGCCGCCGCCGCCGCCGCCGCTCACGGCCCTAGCTCCAGGAGATGCTGCGAACGGCAAAGGCAGCGCCGCCGTCGCGGGTGTGTCGAAGCGCGCGGCGCGCGGTGACGCCGGATGGCGCAAAGCAGCGACGGCACTGAAGATTTCCTTGGCTACGCGGATCGCGCGGCTGCCGGTTCGCGGGAGGCGGCTTTCTTGTCCGTGGTTGCCGCCGCTCCCAGTTCTCTCTCGTCTGCTCTTTCTTCTCCACGACACCAATTAGCTAGCAGAAGCCCATCGATTTCCCTCTGCTCTTCCTCTTCCACCGCCAAGTAGCAGATTCGATCCTCCACAGGCAAGCAAGCAGCCAATCCAAGCACCAGCCATCTTCTTTGCCGAACCAATCAGCAGCACTGCACATCATCTCCTTCTCCGCTTCTGTCAGCAACGAGCAAGCAAACCAGCGGCCTGCAACTTCTCTCTGTTCCTCACGGCACCAGCAGCTACTCGTCTTCTCTCCAGTGGCAAGCACAGCACCCAGC
The DNA here is from genome assembly GCF_000263155.2 of Setaria italica. Classification (NCBI taxonomy): domain Eukaryota; kingdom Viridiplantae; phylum Streptophyta; class Magnoliopsida; order Poales; family Poaceae; genus Setaria; species Setaria italica. Next base: position 7,089,070 of record NC_028458.1, read on the forward strand.
AACTAGCTCATCCAATTTGAATCTGCAGCCGCAACGGAGCAGGAAACCCACCACCCACCAGCTTCGTGGTGCGGCGCTGCTGCAGCGCACAGCCGGCAACCGGCGGGGCGCAAGCAGCAGCCGAGATGTGGGCGACGGCAGAGTGCTGTTTGACTGTGACGAGTGGGACCTACAGAACGGTTTCTAGACTAGTCACTGGCCGTGAGTGGCTCTCATAGAATCTAGCATTGAAGTGATTGGCCCAATCATTGGAACCAAACTTGCCAGCTTTTATTTCCTAACTTATGGTGTTTATCCACTAACTGTTCTAAGCCAGATAGGAACTGATTATTAGCTTGTATAGTATGCTACCACCTATGATTGCATTATAATCAACGTAAGCTGCATTGAACTACTGTGTATTGAGTATACTTTTTTTGCAAGGATTGTCACTGTTCTTTAATCATCCCTGTGGGCGGTGGGGTCCTTATCTGGAGGCATATCATCAGTAATTGACAATGAATTGATAAAAAAAATCTGTAGAACTATAATATTCAAGATTTGCAAAGCCGTGTACAACTGTGATGCTACAGTACTACCATCCGAATATTAGTCCATTTGAGTTGACGCTCGTTATTGACACACTTTTAGTGCTATTTATCTACTTATTTTTATACTAACCTGTCACTTGGCACCTGAAATAACCCCATTATTGCATATGTGTTGTATTTTGAAGCATATTGTATTTTGGCTGAAAATACGACATAATCAAGCAGGTTTGTAAAAAGAGCTTAATGAATATTTGGACATGAGTCGTCAAGGGAAGCTAGCATGAGGAATGAGAGGACCAGAAGGACCAGGAAGAACCCAGGCTGATCGGCATGGGACCCTCTGGGCCGATTAGCCTAGCCCATTCCAGGGCCCGGTCGACCTCCTGTTTCTTCAATGTGAAGTCTACGATGATCTCTAGGTTTTTTTATCGACATTGACCCAGAGCCGCCGCCTATTGGAGACTATAAATACCCCTCATGGATTTCAAGGGAGGAGAGTTGGAGAAGAGATGAAATCGCCATGCAAACACCATCCACCACCGCCACAAGTAGAAAAAATGGAGCGAAGATTAGATCCAAAGGAGACCATGCGAAGAGGCGCACTAGGGGAGGAGAAAAGCCCCTGAGCCGATCGGCTCAGAGGTGCCCAGGCCGATTGGCGTAGGTCTTCCCTGCCCCCGTTTGTCATCATTTTCGGTTCAATTGATCTATCCCTTACCCTAAAACTCGTCAACATGTGTAAGATAATGGGGTAATACCTCTGTTTATCCTCGGGATTGTATGGAGATCTTGATTTGTAATCGTCGAACTTTTGGTTGAGATCTATTTTGTTATCAATCATATCTTGATGATGTTCTTTCATATAAAGGCTGGCCAGCGCTACTTTGGTTTACTTATTTGCTTACATAAAATAATCATCTTGACGTGTTCTTATGTTTCGAACCCCTGTGTAGTGACAGTATTGTGGGTGGGAAAGTGTTGGGCATGGTTCGCAACCACTCATGATAACACCTAGATCTAATCCGTTCATGCATGGCGATTGCATCTACAAGTGATGCTAGATCCCTAGGACAAGCGTTTAATTTATCTTATTCACAACCCTTACTCTCTATCCATCTTAATCTAGATTGCTTAGTTCTTTTGTTAGCATAATCATATCCTATATAAAGAGCTTTTGGTTACATCGATTAGTGCTTGGTTAAGCGTGCAAATCCCTTGTTCCTGGATTGATAAACCTTGGGGGAATCTTTAAGGGAAAGTTACTACTGATCCGTGCGCTTGCAGTTCACAATTTGACGTGCTAAGGTGCAGCATTACAGAGACTCTGTTTATGAAGTATGTTAGATGGTTGAACAAGTTGGTGTGCCCAACTGCCCATCTTGGGTTCCATTGGCTTTTTTTTTGGCATTAGCAAGCATATTGCTTGCTCCATTCAAAAGCATGCACAGAAATACCATAGCTCATTATGCTTCCTTTTTCTTTACGGAGCATGTCTTGGCTTAATCAAGGCCTCATAGTACGGTATCCAATTCCGATTGGATAATTTAGAACTGTACCAAATCTCCAGCTTATACTGTCAATTATCGTGTGCTCAGCAAAGTTGCAACTAACCTTGGAGGTAGTAACCGTAAAGCCTGTATTTTTTTAGATAAAGCACACAATCATACGATACAATGCGAACAAGGGATCAGAGCGCATTACGATAATCCAGGGCTGCTCGCCCATTCTTTTTAGAATTGAGATGACTGTAAAGCGGATAATGGCCAAAGAAAAGTGAGAGACAGGAGAAAAAAGAGAGGTTGGGAAGAAAGACGGTTGGTGCCATGAATTATTGTTCTCGATTCTAGGCTGGGCCGGCCCAAGGTAGGCAGGGCTGCTGCGTGCTGCTGGTTTGGCTTGTCACTTGTGCGCATCCAATCCGGATAATGCCTGCATCTACCGTCTCGCAATTAAGTGCTTCCATGATTGGCTACGTTGTCCCAACAGGATTTGAGAGAAAGATGTATTATCGTTTGTCGCTTATAATCTTCTAACGACGAAATGTCTTTTTTTTTTGGTTAAGCTAAGGGCAAGTACAGTGGTATCGTCTAATAGACGGTTTCATGCATTGACATGTAATCTTGAGACGATTTAACAGACAACCTGTACAATGGGTTGTCCTATAAGTTATCTGGTAATGTTATATAATTTCTTAATTTGTGCATAAGAAAAATAAAATATTGTGAGTTGCATGACAATAATAACTCGTACAATGGTTGTTAAGTTGTCTCGTAGTCCTACAATTTAGCTCATGAGGTGGTTGCTTCGCGAAGCAACGATCTCTTTCTCTCTCCGCGCTCTTTCTCCTCCACATCATCAAAAATTCTACGTGGCACTGCATGAGACGACCTATGAGACCGCTGACGTGTAGCAATGTACTTGCCCTAAGGTGCCATAAATTTCATGGGAGTTTTGCAGGAAACAATCTGACTGCAACGGACTCCCGTGACTTCCGCATTTCACGGGAGTTTATCCGTGACTGTCACATTGGCTCCCTCGTTCTACTCCACCGAGCCAGCAGAGCAGCGTTCAGCTAGACAATGCACTCTGGTAACAACTCGCATTGGATTTGGAGATCCGTCGCTCGTCTTTCCTGCCGTGTTGGCGGCAAGCCGTTAACAACTCGTGGTTGTTCGTTTTCAAATGTCAGCTCTCTTTACGACTCCTTTCTTCTCCCCTGATCTTTACGTGTGTTGGGGGCCGCACATGTTAGCCAACGGCAACGGCCATGTTCATTTCCTGTTCTGGCATGCAGTTCGGCTTCGTCAATCGTCATGGCTGCATCCAGATCTAGTAGAATCAGGTGACGCAGTCCTGGCATCCACTTGCTCTGACGCGAGGCGAACGTGAGTCACCACATACGGATAACGTTCCGGCACATGACGGCCGTCTTGGCTGATGAGGGAGGAATCCACCCGTTGCAATTTGTCAGTACATCCACTATACTGGGAAGGAACTGACGCTTCATTGGCCGATCATTCTCGGTTGCCTGCGTGCAAACACCCAAATAAAACCCTTGCATTAGGGCGGATTGAGAAAGAATTAATCTAAGCATTCCTGCTCTTTATATGTACAGTACTGTACTCGGGAGTCAGGGGATAGCATGCAGCAGCAGTTCTCACAAGAAAAATGTACTATGCACAAGTTTCCAAACACACTCAAAAAAATAAACCCAGGCTTCCTCACAAGCACCTACGTGGAAATACATTCGTTTCTGAAAGAAAAGGACTCAAACAACCGAAACGACATTCTATTTTCCCCGCCTCCTGTGACTGTACCTCCTCCTGTTTCCTGTGCCTTCTGCCCACCGACTGTCTATTTTCTGTTGAAGAATCTGTTGCGAGGTCCTTTTCTTGGCATACATGCCTTTCCTTTCCCATTTGATGCGACCTGCCCATAGAACTCCCCTCCTCTTTATTGCTTTCTTTAAGTGCTCATCGGTGTTCTATGATATGGACTGTTAGAATGTTTGCATCATACGAGGAGCCCACACGGAACTGACTCTCTCTATCTCTCTCTTAAACTGTTCGAGACAAAGAAGATTAAGAAATTAATATGCATGTTTGGTGCTAGCAAGGATGTGATCAATGGGGTTTGGGACTCATCGACTCATCACCAAGACCAATTTAATTATGCATGCATGATTCAGTTTGGGCCAGGGCTTGCAATGGCAATTGCAACAACTGGCTGGCACTGTTCTGGAACAAAGGCTTGGGAACACACGCTGCCCCAACTCCCAATCAGGGCTTCTGGTGTGTGGTCGATTTTTAGTAGTGGTTGACCTCACGAGATGCTCTGCTCAAGCCATTCGCTTGCTTAACCTAAACCTCGCGGATTAAGACCGACAGCTCTTCCTGGAAATCAGAGGGGCCTAATTAATCATCAAACAATCAGAGGAGAAATACATAGGGGTACAATAAAATTATCTGAAAGCATATATACGCGTGTGTGAATGCGAATGAAATCCTCTGACATGAGCCTTTTCTGGTAGCTAGGTTAGATGATAGCTTAATTATTGGCAGCGTTTTCTCCGTGCATGAAAAGCACGGCCCAACGTATTTCCGCTAGGCCGGACTCCGATCGTGACCCATGAGAGCATCACGCATTCCTATCAACCTGTACATCATACATGTATATATATATGATGAAAGAAATGGACGAACGGCACCCGGTACACTATTATGTTTGTCTCCTTGCTTTGCGATATGACAATGCAAATGCTACCCTTGACCTGGTCTGCAGGCTTCAATTTTGCCCAAGCTTTTTGCAGACGCGAATGCATTGGCCATTGAAGCCAGTACCTAATCATCAGTTTTGGTGATCGATTAACAGTCAGGGCATGATGGTTATTCTGCCCTAACTGCAGATTAGGCAAGCAAAACACACGCACGCACACAAAACAGCAGGTGGCGGACCAAGCATCCATCCACCCATGCACCAAAACCCTGGCTTTATTAGCGAGGCTTCGTTTCTTTTTCCCGCCTCGCCTTTCGCAGCTAGCGCGGGGGCCTACACGGAATCAACCAGCGAGCCGGCGGCGTGGCTGGCCACACCACACCCATCACCCGCACCGGCGCTATAGCTCCCCGGCGCGGCCGACAGCGACGTCGGCGAGCGAGCCCAACTAATCATGCAACGACCCGCGGCCGGCTGGCCGGCTAGCTAGCCCGGTCGCTCGGCCCGCCTGATCCTTGGCTATATATGCCTTCACCCGACTCCAACCAACCCGACACGACGTACACGCCTCCTCTCCGACCTCCCGTGCTGCTCCGCATCAGCAACAACCCCTCTTAAACCCCGGCTTTCAATCGCGGAGCGAGGCGCTCGCCGGCAGGTCGTCCATGGGAGAGGCCGTCACCGCGGCGGAGCTTCTGTACGGCATGCCGCTGCTTCGGTCTGTCACCGGCGGCGACGGGGGCGGCGGCGGCAGAGGCGCGGACCCCGGCGGCTGCGGCGTGCTGCTCGCGGAGCTCAAGGTGCGTGGCTGTGGGCTGTGGCCGTGCGTTCTATGTCGTTTGCGAGTGCTTGCACTTGTGCAGTGGTTGCTGACTGCCGCCTGTATGCGCAGCAACTGTGGGGGGAGATCGGGAAGAGCCGGGAGGAGCGGGAGCGGATGGTGCGGGACCTGGAGGCCGAGTGCATGCGCGTGTACCGCCGCAAGGTCGACGAGGCCACCGGCGAGCGGGCGCTGCTGCACCAGTCGCTCGCCGCCGGGGAGGCCGAGATCGCAGCGCTCACCGCCGCGCTCGGCGCCGACAACAGCCCGCAGCTCAAGGTATCGCTTTCTTCCATTTCGTTTTCTTTTTCTTCCCCGCGCGGTAGTTTGGGTAGTGTTTAGTGAATAGTACAGCACCAGTAAAAAAGTTCTGTGAGTCTTTTGTTCAAACTAATACTGCTCCTGCTGAAATATTTTTACACTGTTAAAAATCAAAATGGATAACTACAGTAGTATGGTATTACAATATTACTCCTGCACTCACAAGTAATTACTCCTGCGTGTAGTTTATGGACATTGATACAGTACAAAATTATAGTTTAAGTGGTAAATTTCTATTGAGAAAGAGATGGTACAGTCCGTCAGTCCCAAAAAAATTATAGTTTATGGTAGTAAGAGGATAGTATACACAATACGGGAGTATTTCTCAAGACCAACTTAATCATTTTCACACATTCAGAATATTCTTGTCAGTAACTCAAGACTGAAATAGTTTTATTCAAGGCGTTGTAATTCAGCACTTGATTTTACCTTTACTAATGGTACGCTGTCGTGATCTCCTTTAGGTAAACAAATGGACCATGTCGTTGACCGAGCGGGTGTCGTCAGCGACGTCCCTGCTGGAAGAACTGAGGGCGATAAAAGCAGAACGGAGCAGGCAGTTCGCTGACATCAGTTGGGAAATCGAGAAGATCGCTGCTGAAATTGCAGGGAGGAGCTACGGCTACGAGGGCTCCCCCAGGGCCAGCGAGGTGGAGGAGCATGACCTGACGATCAGGAGGATGAACGAGTACAAGGCACGCCTGACGAGTCTCCAGAAAGAGAAGGTACGGCAACCGACGCCTTCCTGGTTCTGATTCTGAAAGTTCTGAATGTGCGCTTTCAGACAGGAAACTCGAAGTAACAGATTAACAGATCCAGGGACTTCTTATCACAAATCATTGATTAACAGAAACACCCAGGTCTTAACCTTAGGTGAGATGGGCCTGTCAAGGAGTAGGAGGACCGTCAGTTTAGTCTTACTCTGTTCATGTCGTTCAGTTGGTATTGGTTCACCAGTCACCTGCAACATGACACTAACAACTGAGCAAAAAAAAAAACAATGACACTGACGAACTGACACAGATTGTGGAACTTTGCAGTCCGATCGGCTCCACAAGGTTCTGGAACACGTCACCGAGGTGCACTCGCTGTGCGACATGCTCGGCGAGGACTTCATCGCCCTCGTGAACGAGGTGCACCCGGGCCTGCACGAGACGGCCGACCCCGGCAAGCCCACCAGCATCAGCGACAGCACGCTGGGCAGCCTCGCCCAGGTCGTGGCGATGCTCACTTCCGAGAAGGCCAAGCGCGCGGCCATGGTGTGTGCTGCTACCAGCCTTCCCCTGAATCTGAAATGTTTCTTGTTGAACGCGTACTACGCCGAGACACACATCCTGTTGCTTTGCTTATCGATCGGCGTGTTCTGCATTGCATTGCAGCTGCGAGAGGCCGTGGCGCCGCTGGTGGAGCTGTGGGAGCTGATGGACTCGCCGGAGGAGGAGCGGCGGGGTTTCAGGAAGGTGACGGCCGTTCTGAACCCTGAAAAGGAGTCCCTGTCATCCGGTGTCCTGTCAGTAGCAACCATAAAGAAGGTGCCGCAGTGATCCCTGTTCTAGTCGCTCAGCAGTAGTACCGTACTAGATTCAGACATTCAGTTGCAATGTCAGTGACTGAAACTGATCTGTTAAGCTGTTGCATCGTCATGTTGCAGACGGAAGAGGAGGTGGAGAGGCTGACGCGGCTCAAGGCCGGCCGGATGAAGGAGCTCGTGCTCAAGAGGCGGCTGGAGCTGGAGAACATCTGCAGGAACATGCACGTGGAGCCCGATGCAAGCACCGTGCCGGAGAAATCCATTGCGTTGATCGATTCCGGTATAGTTTAGTCAGAGCTCTGTGTGTTTGCTACTGAATTGCGTTCTAGATGAAGGTGATGTCAGGGCTATGTCTAATGTTGGGTGGCGTCTTATTCAGGCCTCGTGAACCCTTCCGAGCTCATGGCCAACATCGACGAACAGATCGCGAGAGCCAGGGAAGAGCTGCAGTCCAGGAAAGACATCATGGACAGGATAAACAAGTGGCTGTTGGCTTGCGAGGAGGAGCAATGGCTCGAGGAGTACAATCAGGTATGTCCAAATGTGCATTCAGACATATTGATTGACAACTGAATTTCTTGTGCGATAAAAAGATAATGACAAATAAGGAAATGTTGCTTTCAGGATGAGAACAGGTTCAGTACTGGCAGAATCGCACGCCTGAACCTGAAACGCGCCGAGAAAGCAAGGCTCATCATCACCAAGATCCCAGGTACATTCACAAAATCACATATGACTTGGGCTATTCCAGTTGCATCTCTGAAGCTTTTTTTGAGCTCAGCTTTCTGTCTGCCAGATGTTCGCTTACACTAACTCACTGTTGGTAAATGTAAATCTGCAGCCATCGTTGACAACCTGATGAGCCGAACACTCGCGTGGGAGAGCGAGAGGAAGAAGCCGTTCCTGTACGACGGGGCTCGCTTGGTGGCCGTCCTGGAGGAGCACAAGCAAGCCAGGCTGAGGCAGGAGGAGGAGAGGAGGCGGCTCAGGGTAAGAGAAAACATTACCGCAATTGTTTGGCACCGGCAAGAACACTAGGCTTCTGAGCTCACCCTGAAGTGATTTCATTTTCCTTGGCGCAGGAGCAGAAGAAGCTGCGCACCCTGCTGAGCGAGAAGGAGGCGATGCCGCACCTGAAGCGGCCCGGCAGCAGCTTCGGCCGCGCCGCCGAGCCCTGCGCCGTGAACCGGAAGCGGGTCGACGCGGGCAGGCACGCGTCCTCCGCGCCGTCCGTGCGCAGCGGCGCGTCGTCCAGCGGCAGCAGCGGTGGCGCTGCGAGCGCAGCCGAGCTCCTGAGGCCCCGGTCCTCGGCGGCGGGGGCGGGAGCCGGGCACTGCGGCGAGTTCTTCAAGGGCGCGAGGCGGCTCTCGGGGCCGCCGTTCAACTACGTCGCCGTGGCCAAGGGCGGCGGCAGCATGTCCTCGTCGCTGGCGCTGTCTTGAAGACTTGAACTGATCACGGGTCGAAAACGAGTACAAGTAGGCAGTAGCAAATGTGTCGTGCAGATACCAATACTACTTGTAACAATAACAGTGTTACACACAGAGTTTTCTTTTTTGGAAGGGCTGGTAGCCTATCACTCATGCTGGCAAAATTGATTGCTATTTTACATTTGACTTGTTGCATTCGTTAATCGTTGAACATTTGCTAGAAGGTTAATCGTTAAACATTTGCTAGCTCTATAACGGCGTGAAGTTTTACTTCCTGCAGTACAAGCCTAGTCAAATAACCGGCCGGACGATCCCGAGTTCCCGACCGAGTCTGAGGCGCGTAGCCATGCGTCGCGCGCGTCACCCGCCGGGTCAGGAGAATGGCGGCTGGAGCAGCATTTCCCCCGCAGACAAACCCCGCGCGCGGCGATCGATTCGCTCGTGCCGCACCGCGCGGACGGAACGCGCACGCATGACGCACGGACGCCGGCCGGGCACGTTCCCCGGACGCCGAAGCGTGTGCGCGTGGCGGGTGCCCGTGCACCATTGCCCCTCCGCACTGGTGGAAGCGAGCGGATACGGCAGCGCTCGGGTCCGGCACCTACGAAAATCCCTTCCGGAGGCTGTATACCCGGGTGGGCATTTGCAGATGCGTTAGATCTCAAATCAGCGGTAGAATAGAGGGCACGGGATTAGGCGAGGGAGCTGAGTAATTAGTGGATGCATTAAGGTTCTCACCGGCTCTCACCTGACGCTCTCTCTCCTCCGGTGTCCGGTCCTCCCTCATTTCTGCTCTCCCTTTCTCTCTCCTCTCTATCTTCTCCATCATCCCCACCACCATTCAAGGATCTGCACTACGTGGATCTATGGAGAAAAGAGCTCCTGGTTGTGGATCCACGTGCTCCGCGGCTGGGCATGGAGGCCCACGAGATCCGTCGAGGTGGCGGCGAGATCCGATGAGGCTGCGGTGATCTCCCTTCCCCACCCCTCTCACCGCTCACTCTCTTGCTTCTTCACGGCCACGAGCCACTGCGGCGAGATCCATGTGCCTGAGGACCGAGGTTTCCGAGGTGCTCCATCCCCGTGACTACAACACTCGGCATCTTTGCATGGAGTATAGGCGGACGGATCCCTCGTGGGTACAAGCGGGCTCCTGGACGGTGAATACTGGCGGCTGCAGGATCTACCAGCACCTTCCTCGATGATGCCCTGCTTCGACATCTTCCATTTGAATTTGTTGCCATGATTTGCCATGTTTGCGTTCGTGAAGGAAGTAAAATTCATGATGTTGTGATTTTGGAAAATTTGCAATGTCCTGGAATGTCAACATTTGAATCTGTTCACGCACGTCCATTTGAGATTTTCCATGAACATTCTTGGTGATGTTTGAGATTTATATACGGCAGGCTTGAAATTGATAGCGTTGAAAATTACCATGACAAAAAAATATTTTACGTGGTTGTTTTGATTTTTTCCCCCAATAAATCAATTAGTTGGATGGCAGATATTTTGTGGCATGAGATTTTCAAAATGTCATCGGGAACATGAATGAAAGAGGACTACAATGTGCAAAAAATGAAAAATAGTACCTGTAGAAAAAGAATTTTCAAAGTATAGCAAAAATATTAATAGCACAATGTAATTTAAAAATGATTAAATAATACCTGTGAAAAGATGTTTTATAAATATTTAGACACTGACAAATGTAACCATGGACCTCGGTCCTTGTACCTCACGGGACCTTGGTACACCACAACTCTTCTCACTATTCAATATGTAATGAGGCTTGATTAGCTTTAAAATATGCTGCTGATGTGGGCACGTGTCGTGTGCTGGAAACCACCTCCCCGGCACACAACCTCCGAATTGCCTGGTCCGGGGCGGGGGTTGCGGCCGTCACCTTGTGGAATCTACCGTGGCCTTTGGTGCGGCGGCGATGTGCGGCGCGCAACGCACGGCCGGCGTACATCGGCGGTAAAATAGAACCAGATGGTCTGTCTAAAAATTAGACACCTAAAAGTTAGACTAAAAATTAGCTGTACCTTAACTAGAAATTAGTTCATTAGCTCTTCCGACTAAAAGTACCTAAAAGCATTTAAAAGTAGGCAAGAGATAGAAAAGGACCCAAATATCCCATCTCCAACCCTATCCATAGCTGGTGGACCATTCCAAAAGGAGGGGTAGGATAGTCTTTGCTTTGTACCTAGCTAATCTTTAGTCCATGTATCCAAACAGGTTGGGTTAATTTTTAGCTACCCACCTTTAAACCAGCTAATTTTTAGTCCTAGCTAAAAATTAGTCCTAGCTAAAAAATTTTAGTCCAATGCATGCATATGAAATGGTACTTTCACTTCCTCCATTATTCAAAATTACAAGTTATTTTATAGTTATAAATCAAACTGTTCAGATTTTGACTAAATTTATAGAAAATGCAAAGATGTCTGCAACATCAAACTACTTTTATTAGACAAGCATTGTAATATATATTGGCTGTACATTTCTTAAATTACTATGGGTTTGTATTAAGTTGAACTTTTTAATATTGACCACACTTATAAGAAATATGGCAATATCTACCGTACCAAATAAATTCGCTACCAAAATATAAGCTATGGTTGATTCAATGAAATCAATTTGGTATCTCTGGTATTAGAGATGTTATTATATCTTTTAATAAACTTGATCAAAATTGTATAAGTTTAACTTAGAACAAATGCAAAATATGCAGTAAGTTGGGACGGAGGGAGCAGTTATTAATATATATTTCTTATAAATTTGGTCAAATTTAGATAAATTTGACTTAAGATGAAACTAAAATGAAGATGTGGGAGTATATTCCATCTTTAAAGGAAAATATGTGTAGTAAAAATTTTGAAAGCAAGCTCAGTTGGAAACTTGCATTGGGAATGTGCTAAAGGTAATTCAGATCACTTGGGATATTCAAATGTGCAAGGGTCCGTAAGAAGAATAACAGGATCAGCAAAATTACATAAGCGCCTTATCTATGGCACAAGGAGGGAGGTTTTCACTTGACAACCAATCAACTCAGATTCTGAGTAAGCTGTGAATTTTTGAATTTTGGCCATCACCGTAACATCCGGCTGTGCTGTCAGCATATTTTTCTCAGCAGCAGATTTCTGATTCCTGAACACCTGTTTCTTCACCTAGTATCTGTCAACACGACGCCAATCGGGACAAGGATAGTAAAGAGTAAACTCTGCTTGTTCTGTTTGTGCTAGCCGAGAGCCGGCCCAATGCAAACTATAGCCACTGAATGACTTGTCATCAGTGGCATACAGAAAACGGTTCACATCACAAACGATGATTGTTACATGTAGACACACACACAAGCCTGCTTGGAACACTATGATGGAACCCCTATTTTGCCATGTCCAATAAGCTCATTAGACACAGTTATTCATCATAACTAACCTGATGCCATGGATCATCCACCCACAGGAACACATCGATGCTGCATACGAGACCGGACACTAAAACACACACTCAGGAGCAGTTGGATCCCGGAACGGCCGACGCGTTCCGGCCGCAGTAGTTGAGCACGAGGGGCACGTCGAGCGGCAGGTTGACGGGGATGCCGATCACGTTGAGCCTGATGGCGGCGCAGAGGCAGGCGGCGAGGTCGAGGTTGACGAGGCTGCCCAGCAGCGGGCAGCACTGCTGGCTCCGGGGCACGTTGATCTTGAGCTTGAGCAGGACCAGCACGTCGGCGCACACCTTGAGGTCCGCCAGCGCGTTCGTCGGGCACGGGTTGCCCCGCTGCTGCCCGCGCACGACGACGGCCGCCGAGGAGAGCAGGAGGGTCGCCGCGAGGAGGAGCGCCGTGAATCTGGAAGCCATTTGCTTTGCACGCGTGGTGGCGAAGGGCAGCAGCGCAGCTGCTAGCAGTTCTTCTTTCTTGATTGGAGTAAGTGCTCTTGGGATGCTTCTTCTTCGAGTATGGTATGTCAGCGAGCAAATGTGAAGTATTTATAGGCCGAGTTGCGATGCAAATAACGCGAAGTGGCTATACCAGATATTTTCCGTTTTTCCCTCATGGGCGCGTGTACCATGTGTGTGGACATGGAGCGGGTAGTGACGGCTGCAAAACAATGATATCCGCTGATCAGGTCACCGCACGATCACTTCCTCTTTCTGCAAAGAAAGGTGAGTGAGGTGGCCGTCCATGGATGCAATTATCACGTCCATGTAGCATGACCAAGTTTGTTCAATCCGCAGATTGTGGGCTACATCAATCACCATGAGCAAAAGCTTTACAACTCGACGAGCACCGCGTGCCACGACCGGACCACGTACCCAACATCTATCGCCACAGGAACCCAACGCATGTAATGGTTGGTTCGGAAGCAACTAGCCGACATCCCGCGCGCGCACAGCACCAGACGCGTCGCCACCACCATCGGTGGCTCGGCCGGGCCGCCCGGGGGATTTCAAAAGGCGAATCGATTGCGACTCCGGCTCGACCGCCGATCGGGCGTAGCGTGTGATCGACCATGACCAGGTAGTAGATTCCCATGGCCGGTTCGTGAATGGTTGAGTGGATCGCACTATCACAGTGCTCATCACAGCTCGGTGGGGGATGTCAGCTAAAAATGAGTTGTCGCAAGAAAAATCTGGGCTGGAATTGGATGGGAAACGGGCTTTATTCTTGCTACGTGGGTCTGCTACGGCTTGATGGGCCCGTTGGCGACGGAACATTGATCTGGGCCCCTTCTAATATATTGGGCTGTGCCAACCTAACTGCAGGGTCGTGCGAGCGGGCCGAGTCCAGGCAAACTACCACGAAAGCAAGCCCACCAAGCTGTCTGTACAAGGCAGCAATTTCTCATCTGCTCCGTATTCCACAGTTTGTCTTCCTTCCGATGATCAATGATAATTGCATAAATGATCGAGATATTTGGAGAGTTATGTCACGTTCTGCAACTTTTGAATTCTGGAAAATTCTTGTAGTTTCTATAATGTCCATGATGTAGCATCGATGATGGAAAAATCCAAAAAGAATTAAATCCACACTCAGGCACTCAGCCAAAAGAGCTAAAGACACATGATGGCTTGTATCTCAAGCAATCATAAAGACACAAATTGAGATTACTTGTTGCATAAAACCGAGGTGCAAGTGACGATTAAGGGCCCGTTTGGATGGTAGGTTTTAGTGTAAAACACCGGTAAATTACACCTCCTAATTAATATCCGCTGGTGAGCTCAAGGAGCTATTTGGATGCGTGAGCAAATCTCAGAGTCTAAAAAAATTCTTTCCCAAAACTATCTATTGGAGGCTCTACTAAAAATTTCTTTCCCCAATATTATATAACCCCATAACAGATTCGCAATGATAAACTTCTCAATACTTTAAAACTAGCCACGTCATTATGTACGGACCCCTCTAGCAAGTCACGCTATAACTTATCTGTCCATCTCCTCTCTCCATTTCTCCATCCTACGGTCTGACTCACAAATCCCACACATGCAAACACGCAAGTGAGCCGTCGTCTTCCTCAATTTCCCCTTGCTTCTCTCTGCTTTGCTCAGAAAACTAGAGCAACGTCCGAATCCGTCACCGGCGGTCTAGATGGGCATCAAGAACTAAGTAAAATCGATTGTTCGAGGCCTATCCTTCTCTTATGCGCTCTCAATTTTGTTGAAGGTGGATTAAATTCCCATTGGTTGCTACTCCTCTGCTTACCTTCTCGAGTCGTCGATTGGAGAAATTGCTATTGTCCAAGCTATTGGAGCCGGTCTGCTTCGGTGGGTTGCTTCAGCCAGGCTGCAGCACCGGCTCGCCTGGGCTGCAGTGTCCTTTTGTTGGACCCCATACTGCTGGCACGCGCAGCGGGATGACAACGCGATGACGCGGTAGAACAGCGATGCGGCCGGATGGCGTTGCAGGACGACGACGCAATGGCGCGGCAGCTGGCGTGGTGACGTGGCCGGACGGCTTGGCGGTGGTGAGGAAGGGGCAGCCGTTGTCGTAGGGCCCTGCAGCGGGGTAGGCTGGGCCGGCGGTGGCCTATCAACATTGGTAACTGAGCACCATGGGAGGGGAGAAAGAGAGAAGGGAGAGGGTGCGCAAGGCTAGGAATTGGTCATGCGCGGGATGTCGATTCCGGCCGACGGCCGCCATCCCGCTAGTTCCCGGCAAGCGGCCCTAGCGACGAATGTCCCTAGTGGCGGCGGCAGCGTGGAGCGAAGCAGAGAGGGAAAGAAAAGAACGGGAAAAAGTTTGGGATTGGGGGAGGAGAGAACTCACGCAAATATGCGGGACGACGGAGTCTCGATTCCGTTCCGCCAATATTTGCAGCAGGTTTGGTGGAGCTGTTGGAGAGCTATTTTCTTTTTTTTCCCTAATTAAGGTATTAGGGGTAATTTAAGGAATTTTTTGGAGTTACTCTTATCACACTAAAAAGATAACCGGTTTAGCCTAATACCGGTGTAAAAAAATAATTAGGTCTGGAAAAGAAAACGACAGATATTGGGGCGTCCGACCGTCATCCCCGCCGCCGCTCCCCCATCGCCTCTGCCGCTGCTCGCTGCTCCCCGGCGCCACGCCCATGTGCTCGCGCCCCCCAGCCATCAAGATCTCCACCGCGACCCGCACTTCTCTTCCTCCTTGCCGGCGTCCACGAGCCCGTTGAGCTCCCCGCGCGCCTCTTCCTCCCCACAGGTGCCCCGCGTTGCCACCGCACGATTCTCCAGCGCGTGAGCTCCCCAGTGTTGCGGCCGTCGAGCTCGCCTGCACCAACGCCTCTCGCCGGCCACGGCTCTGCCCACCTACTGCTCACCTAGTCACCTTCCCCTACTCTGCTTGCCTGATGCCGCTCACTGGCCGGCGGGCTGCCTCGCTTGTCGCTGCCTTGCCCGCCAGTGCCTAGTTCGAGCCTTCCATGGTGCTAGCCTAAGTCAACCATTCTTCTCTTCTGATTTTGTTTATAATCAGGAACTTTGAAATAGTAGCAGACAAGAGAGCATGGCACAGCATCGGCATTAATTCGCGCCGCCAGGGACCGAGCAATGGAGCTCGAGATTTTTTGGGCAGAATTGAGCTCAAGCTCATGGCAGGATGCTTGATTCCGGTGGCCGAGATGTGATGTAGGCGGAGGGGGATAGAGCTTGGTGGCGGAGAGCTCATTTCGGGCAGCAGTGGTTGTGTTTGGGATTTCGATTTCAGTCTCGCTCCTCGCGAAATGGGGACTGGGTGCAGGGGACTGCCTTTGATGTGCCAGGGGCGTCAGATTGCTGAATGCTTCTACGTCGTTTTTGTAGAGTTCAGAAAGAATTCCAGTACCCAAACATAAATTTCCAGGGGAATTGTTTACAAGGGTTTTTCTTGTGCACATGAAAATACAACCGGAAGCTATTTACTGGTGAGAAAATCTACAAGACTTCCAAACATGCCCTAAGTAGGAATGTTGTACATCAAAGACGTGATCCTAGAGATCTTCACAAATAGTGGATCAATATTTACTAATCAATTGTCAATTTTGTTCTTTTTCTTCTTTCTACGACATTTGAGCTTTGTTACTATTTGTTGGCACGTTAATTACAGCTGGTTTAAGCTTAAACCTGTAACAACGGTTGCATGCATGCCTTATACAGAAACTACTCCCTCCGTTCCAAATTGCATGTCATTTTGGTATATCTTAGTTCATAGCTTGTGCTATTCATCTAGATATATACTATATCTAGATGCATATAGTTAAATATATGAATCGAAAAATGCCAAAACGATCTACAATTTGCACCTTTCATAGATGTCCAATGACACATAAGATTTTGTACGAGAGAAAGAGAGACTCCTCGTTAAAAACTAGTAGGACTATAAGATCAATTTCCTATCATTGTACGAGTTGCTACTGTCATGAACCACACAACGTTCCTTTGTTTTGTGCACTGACTAATGGATTGTTGAATTGCTTTAGGACAATTTATTATAGGGGTTGTTTCCTGAATGAGTACATAGCACTAATCCTATCCCCCAGTAGCAACTGGATTCTCTAACAAGTAACAACCCTGGGCCCAAGCCCAAAGTCCGACGTCAGCCTAGTGCACGAGAGAAAGCTGATGAGAACCACTACCAGACCCACCTGGCAGTGTTAAGCCGCCAGCGACTCCCCCTCGTTGGGTGCATGCAACTGTGAGGTCCCACCAGAGATTTTTTAACAGCTTTTCGAGTCCCTGCTCGGCCCCACCCACAGCCTCCTCTGCCCTGCGCCCCTGCCCCTCTGCTTAGCTACTTCCTCTGTTCCTCACGCTATTTAGGAAGACACCCTCCACTTGCGTTGCGCTGCTTTCATTCGTCGACGCCTCCTCAACAACGCACGCCGCACGGGCACGGCTTCACAAGCTCCCTTCCGAGAGGAGGAGAAAGGAAGGGAAGGCAAGCTCCACCGAGGAGAGATGGCGGAGCGCCTCACCCAGGAGGAGATCGACGAGTTCAAGGAGGTGTTCAACATCTACGACAAGGACCGGAACGGTACGTGCGTGTGTAGGGTTCGCAGTGTTTTTCCTAAAACCCTTGTGGGGTTCAGGCGTTTCGGCCTCGCCGCTGTGGGGTTTGGGTTTCCTTCGTGCGCAAGTCATCTGCTCGTTGTTTGCTAGATAGCGGGAACTTTTTTGTTCAGCTGCGTTGCTCAACTCGTGTAATGCCAAAATCGAGGGGGGATGGGGTTTTCCCGAGGAACATCACGATGGAGGAAAAATCAGATTGATTGTTTGGTTACGTTGTTGCTTGTTAGCTTCGTTTCGCGATGGCCTATCTGCATTTCTGCCAATTTGGTTGGCTGCACATAAATCGTAGAGAGCGCTGCTGGGTTTTGCTTGTTCTTACCGGAAATCAGATGTCGTGTGCTGTGCATATTGTCAGAAATTTCAGAGGTATTTGTGCTGATTGCTCTTCCCAGATCATATCTGTATACTACATTTTGATTGGTTGGTTCTGATATGCGTTAGTTTGCACGGAAGCGAGTCTGAATTATTCAATTTGTTTTCCTAAAAACCATTTGAATTAAACCTGAATGATTCTCGTTGCATCATGCCATCCGCTCCCTGTTTGCTAGATTGTGGGAATTTGTTGGTTAAGTTGGCGTTTCTAGATCTGTTTAAAGCTAGGGTTCGCTCATTCGCTATGGAAGGTTTTGGAATATCAGGATACGGAATGCAGGGCGGTTGTTTTGGGAATGTCGTTAGCTTCTTTTCCTTTCTGCAAAAACTCGTCATGGCCTATCTAAAGTTTTGGCTATTTGGCTAGAGATGAATAGTAGAACACAAAACTCTAAAATGAATCGTAGAACACGTTAGCTGCTGTGATTGCTTGTTCTTGCAAAAAATTGTATGACATGCGCACATTGTTGAGAAATCAATTTCAGAGGTATCTGTGGTGATTGTTCTCTCCTAATAGTGTCGATATCTGCATCTTGGTCATTTGGTTCGCTATGCACTGAGCATGGTCATGCGTGATTGTTTCATCACTTGAGGGGTACGGTGTAGTTTCGGTGTCCTTGCCTTTGGATAAGTGTGTGTTTGGCCTAAAAATATCGTCCTTTAGCGGAATTAAAAAGAAATGTGCCGAAATCAATGCTGAGTTCAGTTTCACGGTTATGATTGTGTGCTAGAACTATATATGGGTCATGGCGCCTTCGTTTGGTGTTCTCTACCATACATTTCAGCACATTAACTGAACTCGTGCTCGAGAGTCTAATTCTGCTTTGAACTGTCATGGATACAGGCTTTATCACTAGCAAAGAACTGGGAACTGTGATGAAGTCCTTGGGTAAAAATTTCACCGAGCCTGAACTGCAGGCTATGATCAAGGATGTTGATGCTGATGGAAACGGATCCATTGACTTTCATGAATTCTTGAACCTTATGGCACACAAACTGAAGGTATGTACCTGATCTGCAATACTTACTTTAAAAGTATGTACCTGATATATTCTAATAAAGTGTACTCCAAACTTTTGTTGTATATATTTCCTAACATATTTAGACTCTGAGAAGTCCATGAGATATTCCTCTCAAGATTGATGCTCCTTAGCTGCAATATAGTTTGCACAGTCAAGACTATAGAGTGATCATATATCTATATTTTTAGTTAATATCCTGATCATATAATTTACATAATGTGCTCTGAAGGCAGAGTTGAAGGATCTGCTTTACGCTGCTAGCTAAAACTTCTTTGTATAATGTCAAACATTACTGTTTGTGCACGGTAGCTATCTCTATGGAGTATAGTTACTTCACTTATGCAACAATGCAATGGTCGTTGGCATGTGAAATCCTTATTAATAAACTGCACATTGGATTTGGTATTTGGCATTTGAAATCATAAAGTAATGATTCGCTCAAGCTGCTTCAGTGGTGCACACTATTACTGAGTATATAATTGGTTTCAATGGCAACAGTGGCATCTGATTTGATCATGGTTCCTTGTAACAGTAGCAGGAGCATGAATTAAACATAAATCCTTCCTGCAGTCTTAGCTACACAGGATACAATTTGTGTGTACTTTGTGCCTTTTTGGTACTAATTCACCTGATTTATGCTCTTGAAGGACACTGATTCAGAGGAAAAACTGAGAGAAGCATTCGATGTGATTGACAAGGATGGGGATGGCTATATCTCTGCAACTGAGGTGAGCCCCTCGATTATGCCTCTTTCTAATCTACTTGATCACTCTACTGTCCAGTTTTCTCTATACGAACATTACTCATGATTTCCAAACTATTAACTCTTGGCATCGGTTAACATTTCGTTTGTACCCTTGTGTTTTAACTCTGCAGCTTCGTCAGGTGATGACCAACTTAGGAGAGAAAGTGACTGACCAGGAAGTGGAGGAGATGATCCGGGAGGCGGACACGGATGGAGACGGACGTGTGAGCTTTGAGGAGTTCAAGCGAAGGATGCTGGACAATTGAGTAGAAGGCACCATGTTGCAGCACATGTTGCTGTTGCCAGACTAACTGCTTAGACATGTAGTGTTGTTGCTCTTCTTACCAGCACCTGTCGCCTGTACTTAGTTCTCCTTTCACTGTCAGTTGCGTGGGTTTCACCCATCTAAAGTTTTGAGGAACTTAGGAGTACATGCCACTTACGTAGGTTTTCACCTGTCCAAAGTTTTGAGGAACTTAGGAGTATATGGTTACATGGTTAGAAGCATTTATCAACTGGATTCGTCAATGCTGAGATATAATTGTTCTCCCCTATTGCAATGGTGTTTCACCGAATATGTGTTTACTTGTTCAGACTATTTCAGAGCAGTCTTGTGGTGCTTTGCGGGTACAAAGGAGCTCCAGAGACTATCTCTGGTCTAGTATTTGCTTTTAGTGGTTGTTTCTTGCTTTAATTTCATCGCACATGCAATCTCTTCCTAGTGTGGCGACTAATATTTTAGGAGTATGTTTTTATCTTTTTTTTTCCTTCTTTAATGAAATGATAGGCAACTCTTCGGAGAAAAAGACAGTTCTCCCCTATTGGTGTACATACCTGGATTACTTCATTTTCTGATAAGATCTGTTTGGCGATTAGATGACTTGGATAATTGTGAAGCCACAAACAAGGATGGTTCACAGCCTGGCATTACCGTTCTGGAACCTAAACCAATTTGCACTCATTACCAAGAGTATATCGTTCGTAAATCTTACCTGTGGATCGCTTAAATGCACGCGTGAGTGACCAGATGGATAGCAGCAAGCACAGACTAAGGATTTTGTTGGAGCTAAAGGTGGCAGCAATACCGATCAGGCTGGACCAGCCAGTTAGACTGGTCTCACCGATCTCGAGCGGTCGGAGGAGTCGGCACGGTCGCGGTCGGGGCGGTCGCTTACGCGGTCGGTGCGGTCGCGGTTGCTGGCACGGTCGACATGGTCGTTGGCGCGGTTAGACTGGTCAACCTGAGCCTGAGACGAATCTTGGAGTCTTGGTGGAGGTGGAATTAGAGTTGAAACGGGACTTCCTTACGGGAAAAGACCTCCCACCCTATAAATATAAAAGGGTCCTGGCCGATTGAGGATCATCACCCAATCGACAAACGCTTTTATCTATCCTTTTATCTTCGAACCCTAACTTTTCCAACCCCCTTACTTCCTCCTGCGTCCCGGAGGTGTCTGAGGACGTTCTGAGTGGCCTAACCGATCTCAGAGCAACCCTAGGCTCGCCATCTCCAACGAGGTCCAACCTGAGGTAGTGAACGTAGGCTTTCGCGATGCTTCTGTGAGGACGGGCCTGACCGGACCCTGACCAGTCTGACCGGCCAGGCATAGAATCCCCAACAAGATGATCTTCTGATCTACGCGCGAACTAGCGCACTTGTGTGTTGGCCAGAAAAAATGCCAACAGATTTACATCATCACTGCAGGAAATCACACCAAGCCAAAGTGAGCCGACAACTGGTTACCAAGTGCTGATTGTTTGGAAATCTTAAACTGTAGTGTAGTTGCTCGTCTAAACAAGATAACTTGGGGCAGAGTGATCGGATGGATAGGAGTATGCAAAAACGAGGGGAGAATCGAAGCTAACAACATAACCAAACAATCAAGCTGAATTATCTATCGTAACGTTCCTCAGAAAATCCATCCTGTAACGGGCGGGAAAATGGTGCACACCTCACTCTCGCTTGCGCGTGATCCGCTGATCCGAAGACGGTATGACGCGGGAGGGCGCGTGAAGGCGGAGACGCGCGGTCGCTGATCCGAAGGGACAATCATTGAGGAGGCCGTGGACGACGAGCGCAGTGATGCGCGGCTTGCCGGTCGCGGCCGGCGATCCGATCGTACCAGGCGCGAAGGAGGTGTGTATCGGCCATCGGGGACTCGGGGTAGGTGCTACACATCTGCACCATGCTCCTGCCTTCTGCTCGCCGTGCACAAAGCTAGGTCCAGCTGTCAGTGGTTTCGGATTTGGAGCGCTGACGGAACGGGTGCGGGAGTGGCCCCACTTTGTCAGTGATCAGGCCGCCGGCCACTCGGTTCACTAAATATTTTTAAAGGCTTTAAGGGCCCATTGTTTCCCGGCCCGGTCCACACACTCCGGCCCACACACACATTCAGGGAAGATTTGCTTTTAACAGTGTTAACTGTTCAGACGGGTACCACCGGCAACGCCTCCGGTTACCGCTCCCCTCGACCTCCCCCTTCAAGGACGGAAACATTCCTCTACGGTCAGTGGGACGAGTCACTCTGTGGTACACTGGTACTGTACTGAGGAGGTTCATCACTCAAGGACACTCCCTAGGGTCACGGTTGTCAACTCAAGGAGTTGCTTCTAGCTATCCTTCACTCACTTCCTATATATACTAGTCTTCTGGAACCAAACACTCCCGCCGAGGAGCCATCCGACGGAGCCATTGGTGTTAGCTCCATATAACACTAGTGACACCCCTTAGCTGAACAGTGCGGAACAATTATTCCTCACTGATTTTGCAGCAAGTTGTCGTCGGTGTTAGCTGATAGCGACGAACGCCCTTAGCTCCGCCCCTTGAACAACATGGAGCCATACATGATATATTGGTCTTTGTCAAAATAATCAAACAATTAAGCTGAATTCTCTATCGTAATGTTTGTCGGAAAATTCAAATACTCTGAACGTCATTAAACTGCAAGACAACCGATCGTGATACTTTAGACAAGCAAACTAAAGGAGTGAATGGCATATGGTGCAGCAAGAAAACCTCGACATCACTGAACGTCTGAACCCACGATGTAAAATGACGCAGACCTCATGCCCGTCGCACGTGCCATCCTCTTTCTTTTCAGGGTACGCGAACGCCTTCCCAAACTCAGCCATCTGCATCTCCTCATGGGCAGGGCCGGCTTTGGGGCCATGCAACAGAAGCGACGGCTGGGAGACCACGGGAGAAGGGGGCCCAACAGCCGCTATCTACAGAAGCCCCCACAAACGTTGCAGTCCTGTCCTGCGCGTGCGATCGAAGGATGCCGCCGCCGCGTGAGGCAATCGAGGAGACGTCGGTACTCTCGATGGGAAACGAATCGTCAATTTTCATCATCGGTTCCTCGCGTGGCCCGTGGCCGCCGTCCGCCGGACGTCTCGGCATTGTCCAATCTGCGTCACTGCGTGCCTACCTTGCCCAGTTAAACATTACACTCATTTTGTAGAAGTTTTTTCTCAGGATAACTCATCTGATGTTGATCTAGATAATTTTTTTATCTGAATTCAAAGTGCTGCAAGTAACTTTGCCAGATGGTTTTATGTTAGCACCTGAGATTCTTCTTCAGTTTATTACAACTGTAGATTGCTATTCAAATGGCTCTATTGCATATCGGATCCTACCTGCGACTATAGCCTCAGCTGAAAGAAGTTTCTCAAAATTGAAAATACTGAAAAAAAAATTATTTGAGATCCACTGTGTTACAACAAAGAATGGATGGTTTAGCTATGTGCAGCATTGAAAAGGATATCTTGCACAACATCGATCTTTGATAATGTTCTTAATGATTTTGCATCCAGAAATGCCTGAAGGAGTTTCTTTCTGGAGGATTGAAGCATCATTGTTGATGGAGTCATGTGGCTTAGTTATTATTTGAGGTAATCATACTAGTCTTATTTTGTCGATCTTTTATCTTGTACTATTGACATTGTTCTTCAAGAATTAAATATATATCATTAGTACTAGTATCTCCTTTTATCATATTACAAATAAAAAAAATATTTAGTCTAAAGGGTCCATAGTTGGCATAATATCTAGTTCGCTCGTAGGCCCGAGCCGACCCTGCTCATAGGTGAGGGGCTTAGCAAATTCTCTTCTTTGGGTTTGAGTTTACCTTACCTCACTTTGTTTGATGCCAACCACAGTCATCATCATCTGAATTTTTATCTAGACAATTCGAGACAAAGAATGGTCTATATAAAAATTGTCTTAAGAATGTTGAAATGACCTCGGTGTGCAAACCGCAGTCAAGAAGGCGACCACGGTAGGGCGCGTGAAGGCGGAGGCACGCAGTCACTGATGCGAAGCAAATTGTTGCGGAGGCCATGGACGACGAGCGCGTCAACTACCGTGGTGATGCGCGGCTTGGCAGGGTCAAGGGGGGAGGTTGTGCAACCGGCGAGGCGCGAGGGCCCACCTATCAGCGGTTGCGGATTTCGAAGCACTGTAACGGGCAACGAAATGGCCATTCGGCCCATTCCCCCATCGTCACGCGCGCTGCAGGAGAAATGTGATGAAGGTCCACTAAAGAAAAGGCCTTCTAGGCCTATCCTGGCTCCGTCCGGCCTACACCCTCCAGTGGCTCCAAGCCTCCAAGATTTGCCACTTGCATTGCATGACAAACAGACGCCACAGGTGCGCACCGCTGCTGTGACTTCCAATAGCAGTTGAAAATGCCCACCAATGTACACAACCCCCGGTTGGGGGTCTTCGGTAATTCTCACCTTTTTGCAGATTCATCTAGAATAATTGTTCCACCACAACGAGTCTGAGTCTCACCTACTGGCACAGCCCCTCAATAATACTCCAGTAATCAGGTGTCGCGCCGTAAAACCACCAAAAGTCCAAAGCAATCCTGTGCTCCATGACGCCGCGCCTACCGGCTACCGCGACCATGACAGTGGAATAGGTTAGTGTTGGTAAGTGCTAACGCAGGATTATAGGAGTTGCTCTCCGTGATAGCGATAGGCGATACATCCGTCTCCCGCTGATGAGTGGGCCCGGGTCCTAATCATCAAAGTGACCACGTCAGCTCTCACTTCTCAGCCTTCTTCTCCTTTCTCAGTCCTCTGATCCTCACTATAAATAGTTGTCACCACCTTCAGTCCACCTCTCTACTCCGGCTACGTATGCATACCATACCAGCCAAGTTCTTCGGATCACGTCTCGCTCCACAATCTCGGGTCCGAGAGAGATATGGCGGAGCGCTTCGCCCAGCGTGTTCAACCTGTTTGACAAGGACAAGGCCGGTATGTTCGTGCAGCGTGTGAGGTCGGATGCCGTGCAATTTATTAGGTGTATTTGGTTCAAACAAGGTGATCCAATTTTATGGGATGGGACCCCATCCCCGTCCAATGTTTGGTTAAGAAGATCTTGTCCATTTTTCTTTTTTACTTGGGAGGAGGAACCAGAACGAAATGGAATGGACAACGTTACCTAATTTGTAGCCGCCATTAGCGGGACCTACATGTCATACTCTATGTACTTCTTCCTCCTCACTCCGACGCAGAGCCGCCACCGGGCCCTATACGCAACGCCGCCAGAGCTCGCCCCGCGGGGCCCTGGATGCGCCACCGCTAGAGCTCGTCCCGCCGGAGCCTGGACGCGCCGCCGTCAGAGCTCAGCCCACCGGGCACTGGATGCGCCACCGCTGGAGCTCGTCCCGCCGAAGCCAGGACGTGCCGCCGTCGGAGCTCGCCCCACCGGGCCCGAAACGCGCCGCAGCCAGAGCTCCCCCGCCCCCTAACTGGACGCGCCGCCGGAGCTCGCCCCGCTAGGCCCCGCCGCGCCGCCCGCAGAGCTTGACTCCGCCGGCCTCGGGTCTTGCCGCGTCGCGCGCAGAGGTCCTGCGGGCTCCACGCCGGAGCCCAAGCTCACGTGCGGTGGGCATGCTTGACCGCCCGTTCCAGCGCCGGCGTCCCCCCGAGCCCGAGCAACACGGCGTCGAATAGGGACGCCCCCGGTCCGCTCGATTTCGACGGACGGGCTCATCCCGTATAAGGTGGGTATATTTGGAATGGTTATGGTCTTCGTACCAAACGTGGGATAAAATGAATGTACCGTTCCATCCTATCCCATCTCTGAAATCAAAATTTTACTGATTTAATGGCGTCTGACTTCGAGATTTTCTCGTTGCGCTGCGCTATGTCATGTCATGAGATTGTTTAGGGGGTGTTTGGGAGGGGGCTAATGTTTAGCTCCCCATTTTAGATAGATTTTAGCCCCATCCTCCTAAACAAGAGAGCTAAAACTTTAGGCCCCCAAATCCATTAGCCCCTCCAAGGGGTGCTAAAATAAGCTAAAGAGGCTAAAAGTGGTCTCCCTTGTCTGAAATTCCACCCCTTGCCCCTCCCGTACCCCCTTCTCTCTCCTCCGCCCGGCACCCTCTAGCAGAATCACGCGCGCCGCCATCTTCTCCTCCCACTCCCATTCCTCATCCCGTCTGGATCTCGCAACCACATCCCGGTCCCGCACCTCCGCATCCCGCACCGCGCCCCCTCTGCCGACGCGCCTCCGCCGTCCTCTCCCTTCCCCTAACCGTCGCCGTCCTTTTCTTCCCCACCCCATCGCATTTCTTACGTCGCCACCCCACCTCCGTCCATCCCTCCCCACCACGCGCGGTGGCATCCTCCCCACCCCACGCCGCTCCAGATCCAGAGGCCCCCTCCCCCCGAAGTGCGTCGCTGGGCTACTCGTGCGTGCTCATGGACGGCCACGGCAACGACGCCTTCTCGCAACCGGATCCGCCCTTCCCCGCTGGCGGCATCAACTTTTTCTCCCAGGCGGAGTCGTACCAAAGGCCACGAGCCGGCATGCAGGCCTTGGATCTGAACTCGCTGGTCGACAAGTTCCCCAACATCACCGCGTACTCCGACTTCCTCCGGGGAGACGGCGACAGAGTTGCTCGAGGGCGCAGCGCTCGCACCCTCGGTCTTCGCGTGCCCCGTAATGGCAGCGGAGGGAGCAGCGGAGGTGGCGGCACGAGAGGTGGCGGCGCCGGGGGGAGCAGATTTGGCGGCACCGGGGGAAGCAAAGGTGGCGGCGCAATTCGTGGCAACGGTAGTGGCTCCAGCAGAGGCAGTGGGCGCGCGACTAGGTCCCTGTTCATTGGATCCATGTCTGGTGGTGGTGCCGACGGTGGTGGACGCGGTAGAGTATGTGTCGGTGGGCGTCGTCGAGGTGGAGTCATTGTTGATGTAGAAGGTTTCTTTGATCTTGATGAAGGGAACCCTCCAGATGTTGCTGATGGCGTCGAAGTGATCTTTCCCGGCTCTAAGGTACTAATCTAAACTTGAGATGAAGCTTATATGTATATGCAATGATGCTGTGTTGATGGTTCAATTGATGGTAGTATACCATGTTATGTGCTGATTGTTGTATTCATGCTTGAACTGAAGGTGGTATGCAATGTTCCAGCAGTAGTATGCAATGTTTATGTGCTGATGCTAGTAAGAGTAGCCAAGATGTCTTGTATGACTTTTTTATATCCTTGTGTATGCACTAGATTAAAGGTGACAAGGCATCTTCGTGAGAACCAAATACACTTTTGTCCTATAATTTGTGCGTCGAGCAAATTAGAGAAGGGAATTGTCACAAAGCTAGGTTACAAGACAATTGCAGAAAAATATTTCTCAGCAACAGGATTGAAGCATGAAAGGAGGCAGTTCAGAAATAGGCTACATGGATTGAAAACTTTGCACACTTTCTGGAGGGGCTTGCAGAAAGATAGTGGCTTGGGTAGGGCTCCAAATGGTACTGTCACTGCTCTAGATTGGTGGTGGGATGAAAACACAAAGGTAAGTATCATTTTTCATATTGTCCATATGTTGCTGCCTTATGGAGTTTTGTAACCTGAACATATACTTGTTTTGCGGGGTCCCAAATCAGAATGTAAAAAATTTAAGAATGGTCCTCCAGAGTATAATGATCAGCTAGAGAAGATATTCCATGAGGTTGTAGTAGATGGGTCTACCTCCTTCGTACCTGGAGCAGAACATGAAGAAGAGAAAGAAGGTGGAGAAGAAGAAGGCGAAGAACAAGATGGACAACAGGGGTTCCCTTTTGATTGTGATGACAGCCCAGTTAGTACAAATAGCAGGAGGAGGGTTAGTAGTACTAGCATTAGGTCCACTGCCACAAGTCTTGGAATGAAGTCCAAGAGCCCTATGGTTCAGGTTATGGACAGGCTAGTGAGTATATGGGTTAAATATGATGATAGACATCACAAGATGTTGAAGAAGAAGGTGGATGGGAAATCTAACAAGGAGTCGAAGGAAAGAGCAGAGTTGAAGAAGTGTCAAGAATTGGCCTTAGAATGTGGTGCTGCTCCTGACAGTATTGAGTACTATGCTTGTTTGATAATTTTTAAAGAGGGACTGCACAGAGAGTTTTTCTACAATATACCAAGTCCTGAAGCTAGGCTGATTTTCTTAAAGAGATGGTGTGAGGAACACAAGATGTATTAGTTTAGCTATGTTGATCATTGTTGGAGATGTCATAATGTTAGTTTTATCATGAACTGAGTTGTTTGTTGCTAAGAACTGATTGAATAAAATCAATAGTGTGTTGCTGTCTTAGTGATTGTTATGTGCTAACCTTCCTGATGCTCTAACATTACTAACCTTTGCATTGTTTATGGTTTAGGATGCTAATTCTTCAACTGAGTGTTCAAGTGATGATGAGGATAATCATATTATGGAAGATTTCTCTAGTGAAGATGAAACTATGGAGTTCATAATGCACTGTCGTAAGAGGAATCGGAAGTTCTCCAATTTGTTGTTAATGTTTGGTAGGTACTACAAATCTTACATACACAAAGCTCCAAGGAGGGTTGCAACTGTGATGGGCATTGAATGGATAAATGAAACACTGTCAAGTACGACTTCTTGTTATAACATGTTTAGGCCTATTATTTCATCAACTACATGATTTATTGGTTGACTCATATGGTTTGAGGGCAACTAGAGATATGTCAATAATGAAGCCTTTAGGAATGTTCCTATGTATACTTGGTGCACCGCAGTCACTTAGGCTAGTTGAGGATCGATTTGTGAGGTCATTGGAAACAATAAGCCGTACGTTCGACAAAGTGTTATGTGGTGTTCTTAAGATAGCAATACATAATATTAGGCCACTAGACCCTTTCGAGAGGAACTAAGGGTGTGTTTGGATGGAGGGACAAGATGGGGTCATCCCACTTTTACATGTATTTGGTTGGAGGTCAGGTGAGATGAGGACGACATCTAAGTAGAATATTCCCTGAAAAAGAGGGATGGAACAATTCCTCCAAAACTGGTGGACCTATCCATCCCTCTTGGACGACGTCTCGCTCTCGTCTCTTCCTCCTCGCGCCCCTCCTGCCTCAGCCCGGCCCCGGCCACGGTGGCGGTAGCGGGCCCTGACGGTGGAGGCCCAGATCCACGGTGCCGGGCAGCACGAGCCCTAGTGGCGGCGGTGGTGCGGGACCTCGACAGGGAGCAGGGTAGGCACGGGCCCTGGCGGTGGAGGCGTAGGGGAGCGTCGCAGCACGACCCTGGCGGCGATGTCGCTGGAGCTCAAGGGCGAGGCGAGCGGGGCTTAGGGAGGCAGGCAGCGGCAGCGGGGCTTGGGGAGGCTAGCGGCGGTGGTGGGGTAGTTTGAACAAGCAGCGCGAGATCCCGGACCTGGCCAGCGACATGGCTATCCGGATCGTCCCGACATGCTTCAGTACGGATGAAATGCGAGGGCCCGTGTC
>NC_028458.1:7119613-7133204 GCF_000263155.2 Setaria italica
GTCCCTATGCAACCATTCACGGGGCCGTACTTAGCGCTTCTTCCTTCGGCGGTGGGGTAGTCCGGCGTAGGGCGAAGCGCCCCTCCGACCACGCCCGTCGCTGGCTAGGTCCGGGATCTCGAGCTCTGGCAATGGTTGTCCTCTATTTTTGGTGTCTGACACGTGTGTCCCATGCCCTTGTGCGGTTGACATGGGGTCCTGCTACTAACTGGATGCAAACGTCATCAATAATGAACCGTCCATGTTCTGCCAACCAAACAACGAACTGGAACATCCTCATCACTCTAACCAAACACTAGCTGGTATCATCTCATTCTTTAAAAGAGGGATGACCCTATCCCATCCCACCTCGTGCCTCCATCCAAACACACCTTAATATAATGCTTCTTTGAATTGTCATCGATACAGGCCAGATTAATAGCGAGGAACTAGGAGATGTGAATATGTGATGAAGTACTTCGATCGAAATATCACCGAATCTGAACTGCAGGACATGACCAGGGAGAATGATGTTGAAGGGAAATGATCCATTGATTTCCTTGAATTATGTGTCTTGATGGATTTCAAACTGGAGGTATGTGTTGTGTTTCTCTTTTGTTACCCTACTGGCCTACTATACCCCGATGTTCTGCTAAATTGCAATCCAAACTATTACGTTTAGTCTTCTTCATTTAATTTACATATTTGTGCTTTCAAGTCTAGTGATTAGGGACCATCTTTATGTTGCTAGCTACATAGTCATTTGTTTAATGCCAAACAACACTGTTTGCACACAACACTAAAGCAAGAATGCAGTGCACACTGCCATGTGAAAACCTAACATTTCGATTCAGTGTCTGATGTATGAATCCCAAAGTAATCCAACTGCTTGAAAAAAGACAGAAGCACACACTGGGTATGGAATTCCTTGCAATTGCCATGGCAGTACTAAACTTAAATATTTCTCCATGCTTTGCTAACAAAAATACAGTTCATGCACTCTTGTGGTATTGATTTGCCTGATCTCTTCTCTTGAAGGACATTGATTCAGATGGGGATATGAGAGGAGCATTCAGGGCGTTTGACGTGGATCGAGATGGCTTTATTTCTAAAGCTGAGGTGCGATTTTCTGCCTGTTCTTATCTAGCTGATCACTCTACTAAGAGTTTTTTCTAGCAAAACATCGACTTGAGATTTCCGAATGACAAACAGTGAACATATCGCTAAAACCATGATGATTTGGCGCTGCAGCTCCGTCACATCATGCACAACCTCGGAGACAATCTGACTGACGAGGAAGTGCTGAGATGATAAGGGAGGCGGACACCGACGATGACGGCCTCGTGAGCTATGAGGAATTCAAGCAAATCATGCAGCGCATTTTAGTAGAAGAAGATGATTTCCAATTTAGACCATTTGTCTATTGTCATCTTGAACTCTCGGCACACGAACCACAAATGTCTTTTTTTTGGAGATGGAACCACAAGTGTTTGAAACAAAACTAGAAAAAGTTTTTGTGGGTGTGAGTGTGGCGGTGAGTAAAGTCTTGGCGACCAGGACATTCTTACCGGCCCATCGCCGAGGGATGGGCTAAGGCCGCAGAGAGGAAGACTACAAGCCCATCTAGAAAAGGCTGCCACTCACACGCTCTCGTTCGTCGCCGCCTCAGACCCACGGTCACAGCGGCCCACCCACCGATGATGTTGCTTCCCTCTGCCGTGGGCTGGCCTCTTCCTCGTCGTCCTCCGCCACCGCGGGCCGGGTCGCCGGGAGAGTGAGGATCTCGAGACGGGCGGAAATTCTCGGCATGGCGGTTGCTATGGTACCGTACCATTAATTACATGATCGTTTCTGCCACGCTACCGACTACGGCGGAACCGTCCCACGACGCAAGGTCTGACTCCCCTCATCTTCGATGTGGTTTTGATGCCGTTGCTGTGGGATGGAGCTGTGCGTTGTTCATTGTGCTTCCTAATTTCTCATTCGTTCATTTAGTCCGCGCTAATTGCACGGCCCGTGCCTCCATAATTGATAGTTTGAAAATACATTGTCTCGTGGAATGGAAGTATTGTGGCGGGATTTTTCTCCGGAGATTCTATTTGGCTTCCGTGTGCCACGTAGGGATTAGGCCCATCAAGATCCATGAACACCTTATTCTACCTCACACCCGGCGTCCTCCACCCCCACCCCCACCCCCACCCCCTCCACCGCTGCCTCAGCTAACGGTTGCTGCGTCGACCGCCCACCAACCGCCGCCGCCCGGCTACCCCGCCCTTCCTAACCTCGGTAATCCTATCCATCTTTCAAAAGATTTTATTGAAGTTACCTTCCAATTTTTGAGATTCGTGCAACGAATGAGATCCGTCGGATCTACATCCCAAACCCTAGCCTCACACCCCTTCCTCCCATGCCTTGCGTCGCTACCCCCGTGTGGAGCCTGCCGCCACCGCGCCGCCGGCCGGCCCTGTCCCACCGCCGCGGCCGGCCCTGCCGCGTAGGCTCACTGGCCGCCGTGGCCCCCCACGCGAGCTCGCCGACCGCCGGAGCCAGAGAAGAAGATTGAAAAAAATGTTGGTTCAACTTTTTTTAAAAAAAAATTAGGTCAACATTTTTTTCCGAAAAATGTTGGATTCAACTTTTTTTTGAAGAAATGTTGGTCCAACTTTTTTGAAGAAATGTTGGTTCAACTTTTTTTCAAGAAATGTTGGTCCAACTTTTTTTTAAATGTTGACAATATTTTTTTCTGTTAATTAGTCTTTGCTGAACTCTTTGCTTTGTTGGGCTGTGCTGTAGCGTGCTATAATGGGCTAGGGTGGGCTGGAAGTTTGAGACCCCTCCTAACCTAGTAGCTGGCCTTCCTCACCCCCACCGCCGGGCTCATCATCTCAGCCTCTCCTCCTCATCATCTCAGCCCATGCTCATAATGGGCCGCAAACTGGAATGTACACAGTACGGCCAATCTGGGCCTATTAAAATGAGGCCGTGGTGGTGTGAAACCGGCGGCCCCGTTTTTAGTCGCGCACCGAAAGAAAAAACAGAGCAAAGAGAACAACGCGGCGGCGACACCACCGCCAGCCGCCTCACCGCCGCGATGGCGATGCGTCAGCTCGCCAGGCTCCAGCAGCACCTCTCCCCTTCTCTCCTCTGCCGGCACACCCCGCGGCACGCGTGGCCTCCCACCGCCGACGCATCCTTCCTCTGCCGCGGGCTTGCCTCGTCGTCGTCCTCCGCGGCCGCCGCCGCGGCGGGTCGGGAGAAGAGCTCGAGACGGACACTGGGGTACCTGCTCGGCGTGGCGGTCGCTATGGTCGGCGCTTCCTATGCCGCCGTTCCGCTATATCGCCGCTTCTGCCAGGCTACCGGCTACGGCGGCACCGTCCAACGACGCGAGGTCTGGCTCCCCTCATCTTCGATTTGGTTTCAATCCCCTTGTTAGGGATGGATATGTGCGTTGCTCATTGTGCGTATACTAAGAATAGGTGTTTGATTTGGTCCATTCTAATTGCACGGCTCCATTACTGCCACTGGTAGGGATTTAGTTCCATAGGATGGTATGCTTTGCCTGTTTGCCATATGTTGCCTGTGGGAATAGGTGTCATTTCGAAGCTATGTGGAGTTTGTAATTTCCATGGACTTATTATGAGAGTAATAGGAATTTTTTTGAGTTGTTCGGAGTTGTCTTGATTGTAATCTTGTGTTAACCTAGGATTTCTCACTGCCATGGCTGTGCAAAAATAGTGATTTGCCTCTTCCAATACGGCCAGTGATGAAGGGACAGAGGATAGCATTTCCATCAGTTAACATACCTCTATGCCAACAAAATTGTTTGTGGTTCTATTGCCACTTTTTGGGCCCAAATATAGATAGATGAGAGCTCAGGATCTTGGAGTTGGCTCGCCCAATTGAGTGTAGAGCGGATAGTGGGCGACCAGCCTTGACCAGGGAGGCAGCAGCTGCCGGCCAGAGTTACTCTCCGCTATTGGTTTCATTGAAGCCTTATGCTTGCAGCTCAATCATAGCTTTGGGCCATATTTGAAAGATGTGATATAGTAGAACACGTGGAAAATGCCCCCCCCCCCCCCCCCCCCCCCCCCGATTTTCACTAACACAGTGGCAAATCGTTGCCTATGGAAACTTGTGCAAACCCTAAAATGGTGAAGGGAGTTGCAAATTTTCAATTTCAGAGAAATGAAATTTCCTCTCTAAGTCTCACTCAGTGCATGCTGGAGTTGGTGCAAACCTAAGTCAGGAATATGTTCCTTAACTGTCCTTAGATGACATTGTTGTTTCTAGTTCATTTCCCGGGCAATAGCTAACATTGATGATGATATCATCAGCTGAAACAGCGTTATTATGAGTTTTTATCGAAAGGATTGGAATTGAGAGAAGCCAGAAGTCACCTTTCAAATAAATCACATGAAAGTTTGATATGATGGTAAATCCCATTTGTACGTTCGGATTTATGAAGTGGGCTTGAAATTTTTTGGGCTTTGTACAGAGTGTGGAGGAGAAAATCTCAAGACATGCTCGAGACGGAACTACAACAGCACGGTGAGCCTTGCTCAACATGGAAATACCAAGTTTTGCATTGTTTATTTCATGTTCCTACACTAATGGAATAGTTTCCTGTGTTATATAAACCTGAAGGCATTAAAGAATTTTGGCACAAATATATTTTATGAAAAAGGGTGAAATATACCAGGATGCTTTAATGTGTTCACTGACTTTTTTTAGAACGTGCCTGCTCATTCTGCTCTTCTGATTATATCTTATGATATTGAGCTTATTGTAATTGTTGATTGAAAATCAAACAAAACCGTAGTTTAGACATGGCATTGTGAATTTCTTTCCTTGGTATCTGTTCATCAATATTTATGGTCACATGTACTTTCATTGAAAAGGTAAGCTTACATGACAATGCATTGGTTGCTAGGTTCAGTTAAAAACGCATGGAACATGCCATGCTAAAGATTGACATGGTACAGTCTTGACAAAAATTGCATCCACTACAGTGATATTGTGTTTTAATCATACACTAACTGTCGTGAACTTGAGCAAAACATGCCCATAGTTTTTCATGAATGGCAGTCCTTTTTTTTCGTTTTACATGTGAAACATTGTGCATTGAGTATAGTTTTTGTTCAGCTCTAGTGCTTGCACCTTCCTTTTTAAAATATTTCATTTTGTTTGCAGAGAGATCATTGTCCAATTTAATGCTGATGTTGCTGATGGAATGCCATGGAAGTTCATTCCTACACAGAGAGAGGTAATCATTTGGGATTAGTATATATTTTTTTTAGGTTTGTATACTCTTTCTTGACCTATCCCATTTGCTGTAGGTCAGGGTTAAACCTGGTGAAAGTGCTCTGGCGTTTTATACTGCTGAAAATCGCAGTTCAGCTCCAATTACTGGTGTATCCACATACAATGTTGCTCCAATGAAGGTGTGAAATTGTACTTTGTGTTTCATTTGTTGTTATCTGCACAGGTCACATGTATCTGCTGTTTCTTCTTTGAAGCCAATTAAATTGTCGTTGATCCTATTTTGACATTTCTTTAGAAATGTTATGCACTGCAATACGTCTTGTTTTTATCACAATAGTTTCTACTATACTTTGGTTTTTTCAATAATATCAATATAGCATAATCCCTTCTGGCCCCATCTTTCAGTCTGTTGCCAAGAAATGCTAGGTGTAATACTTGTCCCATGAGTGTACTTTTCATAAGAGCATTCTTGTATGGAACAAATTGCAGTCAGTGCTAACAGTTGAGGGCGATAAAGGATTGATGATTTAAGGACAAATTGTAGCAAACTTTTTTAAATGTACACAGTATACTTCTTATATTATTTTTCTGGATATTAGTTTTTGTAGACATCTTCGTTCCTTGAATTTGAAGATTTAGGCTTTATTATCCTGTGAAAGTTCAAATACTTAACCATATTTTCTAAATTGACACTGTCGCTTGTTCTATTTTTATTGAACTTGTATGTGTATTGTTATATACACCTGCAACATTTCAGTTAAAAAATAAAGCACATGTTTCTTACTGAATCAAAGAAACTTGTCTGTAATGAAGCACAACTTTTCACACCTGAAAGCATATCAGCATGTCTTGCAAAGCAAGATTTGTGAGAGAATCACAGGAATGGTGTTGGGACTTGAGAGGTTATCGTGCACACTCATACCGTTCAATTTTGTGAAGACTAATGTCTACAGAAGAAAATCTTTTGACTCTTTTGTGGCTTTGCAAATCAGCATAACACCAAAATTTCGATCAGAAAGTTTAATGTGAGCTAAGGTGTTGCATGGCATTAGCTAAGAGAAGTTGTCTCCTGTACTTTTGAGTTTACAACAGTATTTTCTTCCTGTTACCCCGCAGGCTGCCATTTACTTTAATAAGATACAATGCTTTTGCTTTGAGGAGCAAACACTTCTTCCCGGGGAACAGATAGACATGCCAGTAAGTTCAGCTTGCACTATCATGAAATATTGCATACATACAGCTATGTACAATTATTTGTGCACAAACCTCACTTGTGAAACCTTTCAGGTATTCTTCTACATCGATCCTGAGTTCGAGACAGACCCCAAAATGGAGGGGGTGAACAACATAGTTCTTTCCTACACGTTCTTTAAGGTGAACGATAGTTAGAAAAACGGAGCAACAGCGTTCGTTCTATTAGAGACACTTCATCCAATCCGTTTGGTTTGAAATAGCGCATCTCATGTCACACTAAGAGAAGAGCTTGTTTATCTGTGTAGTTAGCTCGCATTTGTTGTGGAAAAAGTTTGCAAATAATCTGTAACAGTAACAGTGTACCCGATGCAACCGAAAAGAAGTTCATTCTGCTATATATCAAGGATCCTGCATGATTGAAGTGATGGCATGTCGTCATGAACATAAGGGTTCAAGGAAGCAGTGATTCCCCTCTGCGAGTCTGCTTGTGCTGTACTGTAGACTTAGACAAATAGTGTTAACCTTTTTTGAAACCGGACAAATGAAGCGGTTTGCATAACAAGACGGGACCTGTCATCCAGCTGCAAAAGCGAACGAAGGCCACAGGTAAATTAGCCTTTCAGCACCTTGAGCTGCTTGTCGTGTGGGCGGATGAGGAATATCGAGGATCCTCAGCCATTGGTGGTAGGGTCTAGGGCCGTGTCTTCTCAAATCAGGTCCAGCATCTTATGACTGCTCAATGGATCGTGAGTTTTGGGTTCGTATCTTATGACGCACTGATTTTCACCAGGCAGCCACAGTGTTTAGCTTAGAGGCATGTAATTTAGGGAATCGTTCGTAACATTCCGGGCAACATGAGAGTCGGCTCAGCAACTTCCAGAGATTGTTATCGTTTTTATATACCTCGTCGTATGGAAAATGCAATCCTCATATATTTTAGACAGATTAGTGTTGTTGGCAAATGACCATGCAACCCACCAGCATTAGTTACGGCATGCAAATAATGAACTCCAGGAAAACTCTAGAATTGTACATTTTTTGTTAGATTTTATAAAAAACTAGATTGTATTTTTGACGGGATGGAGAGGTACATATTCAAATTTTTGACAGAAATCACTAATGACCGTTTCAGCCGTCAGGCGGGTCCTAAGCTCAAAACTAACAACTGTGCATTTTGGCGGAACGTGTCAAGAAGTGGCTTCTTTGGCCAAATTTTACCCTTATGTTCACGACTCTATCCCTCGCTCCTCTTGTGTGTCATCGTCGTGTGTGTATCATCTGATGCATCTTTTTCTTTATAGTAAATAATATAGAGGATTCAGATGGGCTATATGGCTTGGCGAACATAGAACAACTCTTAATAAGACCATCTACCAGTGGGGCACACGCCCTCTGTTTTAGTAGGGCACCTGCTCTTACTAAATCAAATTATTCAACCGTGCACGAATTATACAACCTCTTATCATTCTTAGTTTCCATCCTCAGTTTACTTTTGTTTACTCACTTTATTCCCTAGTGCATTTCCGAAATCAATGAATGCTTCAAGATAATCTCTATCGTCTAATGTTGAATACACGTATGGTGGCAAATGATGTGCTCGCATCAGAGACATCTCTCACATGGGCACTGCAAAATCAAAGCAACATACGAAATCCAAATCATATCCATGTTCAATAACCTGTTGATGGAGTTCTATTCATTAGTTTTAGAGTCACTATTGTATTATGTGCCTCTGGTCATCTTACTAGGATAACTCATAAACAAATTGCAAAAATTGTAAATCTATATTACTACTCGTCCAGTCACTCAAGACCAGCACAACTTGAGAAACTTACAATGAATGTGGATCTACACTGCGATGCGTGGGAGCACATGTCCCCCACCAAATTTTTGTATTGATATATTTTTATATTAGCATAATTTAGTTGCATGGCTAATCGCTCTTAATGCAATGGTAAAAGACAATTTATTCTACGCAAGTTTTTCAAAGTAAATACTCCAATACTCTCATCTAATTAATGACAAGACATCTTTATCAATTATAACATGTACAGTTAAAGATACCAATTATACATAAAAAATTGTCAAAGTATTAAAAGTTGTCTTTGTGCAAAGGCATGAAATTCACTATCGATGTCGCGGCTTTGAAGTTTTTTTTTGGCAAATTGAAATGACGCTAAAAGGAACGATAGGGTGCCAGCTAGCCGAGGGAATTTACATGGGTGTCTGAGTTTTCTTCACATCCCTTTGTTCGTACACTGTTAGGTTGGTGGGCATGCGATTGAAAAACTATAACTTTAATCCATGATGAGTGATTTGAATACACTCATCTTCCGCTAAAAAGAGTTTCCACCCCTTTCTCTTTGATTTGGAAATTGGAATGGTAGCACTTAGGATCTTAAATTCTCTAGGAGTATTTCATCCCATCCAAATCCCCATGCCGACATGGAATATCTTATGCGGATGTTTGTCTTGATCGAAGTGAATTTGGACGCTAGATTGCCAGCGCATGGTGGGGGCTTTTGCACTTAGAGGTGTCCGGTTTTTCTCCATCGAAGTGAATCACCGGCTACACCGCCGGCCAGTCGTCGTGCTCTTTACGAGCCAAATGAGGATAGCAGGATCTCCCAAATCTTATGGAGCGTTGGTTCGGTCCGAGATTAACGTGTAGGCCTGCTATTGGAGAGGGTACGGATAAATCCGCTCTTATTCACATCCAAATTCAAATAATTATTATCCACTTCTTACCCTCCTCAATCCCACACATATCTAATAGATAATTAATTTTGTATTACATATATATACATATCCACTCATATCTTCCTCGTGCACTACCCTTCCCACTTTTATTGGATATATAATTTTCTACTTGTACCTCCTCCGCCGGCTGTGGAGCTCTGCTCCTCTCCTTCCTGTTGCTCCGACGGTCAGCAGGGAGAGGGAGGCAGACAGCGTAGGAGGGTGGCAGCCGGCAGGCAGTGGGCACCGGCCGGGGCCAGGGGCACGGCAACCTGCGCTCCACGGCCGGGGGCGCACACGGGCGGGATCGAAGCACTCCGCCGGTACGCGCAAGGCCGCAGCCGCGCGCGATTTGTTTACTCCCGCGGCACGGCAGTGGCAGCGCACTGTTTGGGCGTGAGCGCACGTCGCGCCAAGCCCGGGCGAGCGGAGCGAATCCGCCGTACCGATCGCGCTGCCCCTGCCCCGCTGCAGCCGGCATGGGAGCACGACGCGACGCGACGAAATGGAATCAGAGGAGACCCGAGCCGGGAGCCGCGCTACAGCCCAGACGGCCACCGGAACCGGCGCGGGATGCCGCGATCACGCAGCTGCTCGGGACCCAGCGAGCCCTCGCCCCCCGGGCCCCTGGAGTCCGGAGATCGTGTAACGGAGCACGAACGCGCGGCACGGCGATGCAGGATCCCCGCGCGCGCCGCGCGCGCGAAGCGTACCGTCGCCCCCTGACACCGGTGTTACGGTGTAGCTAGCTAGGCTACCCTGGCGCCGCGGCAGTGGCCGGTAGCGGCCGGGCCGTAGGGTGGCGTGCGTGCCCTGGCACTGGCAGAAGGCCGGTGGCCCGTGGCACGAGCCGGCTTTCGCAGCGCTGCATCGCTGCTGCTTGCTACGGCCTCGTGTGTCAATATGCCATGCCCGTGCCTGAATTTTTCCTGCGGCGACGCAGTAACCTTTAGCCTGGACAACGTTGACTCGTGGAGGCTGTCCCGTGGAGTGGAGGGCCCGAGAATCTGAGCTGCAGGGTGAAGTAGTTGCAGGTGTTTCAGTCCTAATGGAATAGTACGCGGCTAATTTCTCCCTATAGGAAATAGCCATTTCCATCCTTCATTTTGTTTTCTTTTCATTTACATGACCACTATGGTACTTGAACTTTTCATTTACACGACCACTATAGTACTAACTTTTCATTTGGACTCAATTTGGTTTCTGATCTATAATAATGGGACATACCTAGTTAGCATTAGCAATAGGTGCGGAATCATGAGAATAAAGTTGTCTCTTTTACCCCTCCTAGTTTATTCACGCGCCTTTAATTTGACATCAAACGAGATGTGAATGTACAGACAACTCCATCAGGTTCTTGTTCATAGACACCATATCTCCGAGCACTATTTGTTTGCTCTGATGATAAATTTTAGGTCGGTCTGCTCCTTGAACATGGCTTCTTGATTTGGTAGCATATGCTAATTAAGACTTCATTCATGCATCTTGTGCATGCCATGGTGACATTTCATTCCTAATAAGACTTCATTCATGCATCTAAACAAGACCAACTGGTGGTGCGTTTGGTGACATTTCATCTCCATCCAAAACCGCCATGCCCTTTCTACATCCAGAACCGCCATCCCCTTCATTCATGCATCTAAATCAACCCAAAGCAAAAGAACCATTGAAAAGGAACAATGTTGACGCCGATCAGTTCCAAGATGTGCAGATATCATATATGAACTAGTGATGAAGTTAAGCCCAAACAATATGAGGACATACAGTGGTAAGCAGTTTGATAGTAGGGAATTTAGGGACCAATTTGAACCTCAGCCTAAAGCTGACGGACGAAAATGGTTATTCCGTGAGCAGTCACTACTCACTACTGACTACACTACCCATACTCACTAGTCACTCCTCACTACTCACAACGGTTGCACGTTGCAGGGATCTCCGTTGTCCGTGAAACGCACACTGGCACAGAGTGATGGGCGTTGGATTCGCGCTGTCTCATTTCAGAGATCCGATGTGCATTCGGGACAAGTCAATCAAGCATATCAAAGATGCAACGTACCCGAGCCTCGCTTCGCTTTATGTCGTCCGTCGTCCATGGTGTCTGTACCCGTAAACACAAGCGCCGCAGTGTTATTATGCGACGATGACGCCTTTGGTGTGCGCACATGTTTTGAGTGTGAAACTTCTGCAGGAAATACCCTCAAAAAAATTGCCCTAAAAAAAGTTCTGCAGGAACTCAAAAGAGTTCACGCGGTCTTTCAAGAATCAAGAGTATGGCACTTTGTACAACATGGCAGTGACAAAAGAGATGCGCAAATTCTATAAAATTCTATAAACGGCACTGCTAGCGCGAGAACGTCTTGCAACATCGAAACAAAATATCTGCAACATTAAAAAATCTATGGTTGTAACATTAAAAAATATGCGAAAAAATGGCTACATCGTTGACTCCGGGATAGAAAAATTCTCACCGCAACATCAACACTATATTTCATGCAACTTTCGGTATGAAACATGTGGAAATAATAGTTGCAACATCGATGTTTAATTATTGAAACACACGTGGAGAGGCATCCAATTTTAAGATTCCGAACCATCGGAGTCTTGGCATTACGTTCTATAAAATGGCAGAAGAGACCATATGATTGTCATGACTTTGGGGAAATAGCAAGCTAAACTCTCCACGGGCGTACGTGCATCAGAGTTATGCGATTTCATTTCCTTAAAAAATGTGCTTGTTAGTGAGAATGTGAGATGCTACATGAACTGCTAGGGTTCTAGTGCGTGGACGATTTATTAGTAAACCCTGCAATGAAAGGCTCAAATGTTTGTTAATTTTGATTTAGCTCCTTGATCAGTCATTATGGGTACTTCCCATTGTGTATCTACATGACATAATCGAAGAAGATATGACACCAAAAGAACACCCGAGAATAAATGAAAGATAGCCCCATGAGATTATTAAACTACTTGGTGTGGGTATTTCAGTCACGCTACAACATTCTTTCGGAGTCGGGTGGTATTTTCACGAAGTTTCTCATGGTATTCCGCGAAATAGTACTTTCAAGTTCTGATTGGTATTTCATGAATTTTGTCGGTAGCATTTAAAATTCTCAAATATTGCACGCATGCATGTTGTTGCTGTCTTGTCCTAGAGATCCTAGCGAATGTTGGTATTTTTTTCCTCGGCAGATTGAATATACGTTTGTAGAATCTGAATGTAATCTATCTATGCATAAAAATTCAAATTCATGAAGCCAGACAAGTGCTTTTAAGGCAAGTTCATCTTAGACTATACTGCTTTCCTTATACAGGCCTCCAGCTTTATTGCATCCATCAAATTCGATGTTCATGTGTATCACTGAACTTAAATTTCATGGTGACATAGGTAGTAGTGCTAGTGAGTAGTGACAAGACAGGAAAGCAAGAGACCATGAACATATAAATGAATGAATGATCACAATAGCACAGCATCAGTAGAGCCGTTTGAACAATGAATCCATCATCATCATCATCAATCATGAACTCACCGAAGCAAAATCACGAAAAGGAATCAGCAGCAAAAGGAGGTTGTTAATCATCGATCGCAGCCATGTCATGCCATTGCAACCGCCCGCGCGCGCCACGCACCACACACGTAGTGCGGCGGTTACATGCACATCTCGCTGCCCCTCACCTCCTCGTCATCCTCGCCGTCGCCGCCCATCACCGGCGACATGCTCCCTCCTCCTCCTCCAACGCCACCGCCGCCACGCGTCGTCGACGACGACGTCTGAGCGACGCCACCGGCGCCCGCGCCACCGCTGCCGCCGCCGGCCTTGTGGTTGTGCATCCAGACCTTGAAGACCTGCCTGGTCACCCCGATCTCCCGGCAGAAGCGCCCCACCTCGTCGTCCCCCGGCGCGCGGCCGGGCTCCCGCTTGGGCATCCGCCAGCCGAGCCGCTCCGCGAACCGCGCCATGCGCTCCTTCTGCTCCTCCGTGAACTTGGTCCGCGTCCGCCGCCTGCCCGCGGAGCCATGCGCGCCGCCGTCCCCGCCCAAGCCGGCGGCGGCAGCCAGCGCCATGTGCATGCCGTAGCCAGCCGGCGCGCCAGGGGAGCCCAGCATTGCCCCATGCGCGCCGCCGCCGCCGGGCGCCCCGGCGGCTGCGTCGAGGAACGCCTTCCGGTGGAAGTTGCGGTGGCAGCCGCAGGCGGCGCAGAGCATCGCGGCGGGCTGACCGTCGTCGGGGGTGTACTCGCAGCACCCGTCGGAGGCGTAGGTGCCCAGCTTCGCCGCGTGGTTGCGCATGCACTCCCGGTACACCTCCCGCGGCCGCTCCTGATGCTGCTGCTCCATCGCGCGCTCTCCTCAGCCTCTCCGTTCGCCTTCTTTCTTCTTGCTGCCTTCTCTTCTTGGTTTCATCCTTCCCTCCCT
>NC_028458.1:7133304-7169962 GCF_000263155.2 Setaria italica
CTCCCTCGCTCGCTCTCTCTCTCTCTCTCTCTCTCTCTCTCTTTCTCTCTCTCTCTCTCTCGCTCTCTCGGTAGGTACTAAGACTAGTCCACTAGCATGTGGCTCGTCGAGCAGCAGCTGTTGTGCGCATGCTACGTGGGAGCTCGAGAGGAGAGCGATTAGGCCAGTGCCGCCTGGGATATATGAGCTGTAAACATCTCCGAGTTCCTTGCTGGGATGGAGATCGAAGGCCTAGTGTGAATGATTACGAGCAAGCACTGCTGCAGTATGATGTGGTGACGAGATGTTGTTGTGGGTTGGCAGTTAGGGGCACGTCGAGATTCGTATGGCTGCTCTGGCGATCTTTGTAATCTTGGGCTGTGATTCAGGACAAGAGCACAGGCGGCACGAGCCAAGTACTAGTAGTTGACTTTCCTGTTTGGATTTTCTTTGAAGAGACTGGTAGTAGGTGCGATGTTTCGGAGCCGTATCTTTTCAAGATCTACCACATGTTCGGCTCTAGTAATGTCATGCATTGCATGCCCAACTTCAGTACTTCTTACCTATCTTGTCAAACTTGGACCAAACTCAAAGCCCCTTGGCAGAACTTTTGGAGAGGCTTCAACAAGTGCTTTAGCGTACCAAACAGTTTAAAAAAACGGATTTATACATGAAGCACCTCATGAAGCCGGTTTCGGCTTCCACTGCGCAGGAGGAGCCTGAAATACTGGCTCCGACCGGCTCCTCCCCTTCAATCCATTCATGAAACCAAACGTTTTTCAAAATGTGAAGCTTCACCAAAGAAGCTGCTCCATCAAAGAAGCCATAGCCATTTTAGGAGTAACCAAACGTTCAAGGAATTTGCCAGACTAGTAG
Source organism: Setaria italica (assembly GCF_000263155.2). Taxonomy (NCBI): domain Eukaryota; kingdom Viridiplantae; phylum Streptophyta; class Magnoliopsida; order Poales; family Poaceae; genus Setaria; species Setaria italica. Next base: position 7,134,160 of record NC_028458.1, read on the forward strand.
AGGAGAACTTGTTGAACAAAATCTTTTAGCACCAATATATGTCTACAATGTATGGAATCCAACATAAATTTGTGTTGGGTCTAGCATAAAATAATTTTTTAGTGTATTTCTATTAATATAGTAGGAAAAACAATATGAGTAACAACCTTTAACTTATATACTGCTACTGTGTGTGTGATGCATTGTTAACCTCTTCCTTGCTGTCCTATCTAATTTTGTATTTTCTTATTGGAACATTCCATGGTGTTAATTGGGGAGGGGGGACCCTTCTTCCTATTTGTGGACACACCATAGACTTTTGTGGCTTGTACATTCTCTTACCAGAGAGACTATATAAGCATATGTATACATGCACCATAGAATTTAGTATCGTACGTCTCTATCTTATATGGAACCTTGCCTAATGAGGAATAATTTGGTAGCTAGCTCATGGACAAAACGGGTGGGTCGGTGCCACTGCCCCCTGCATAACCTATTTTAAACTCTCTTGGATCGAGCTACTGATTAAGAGGAAGACTAATCAAATCGTGTTACGTAGTTAAATAACTAATCAGCATTGGAACTTGAGCTGCAAGACCAAAAAGAAGTGCAGTATACTACTACAATGCAGCCAATCCCAATAATCTGTGATTTCTTTAGCGGAAATAGTTTGTGGTTTTGCCTTGAAGAGGTCTATGCTCCGCTTATTTTAGCTCGAGTGTACAGAAACATGTGGTACTTATTCGGGCCATTTCGTCTGTAGACGTGGCGGATCCTCCACTGCTTGCGTGCCAGTTACAGATCTTGCTAGTTTTCTCAACTAACCACTCTGCACCGGCAAATTCCGGCAATAGAAAGTGGCAAGCCATGCTGAAACAGGAGAGATTGTAGCTCGTAGTCGTAGATCGTCTTGTCAAAGTCCGTAGTGAAATTTCAGGTGAATTTGAACTCGTGTTCTGCGAAACAACGTTGACGTTTCAAACTAGACGTTGCAGCAGGCCTCTGATGTCTGATCAGCTCAGCTAGAGCGCTGCATGCTCAGCTAGGCAGGTGCCTGTCAGCGGGTGAGTCCAAGTCGCACGCCGACAAACCTACCACCAGCTGACCAGCAGCTGCTGACAAGACCAGAGCAGCGCAACCCAACCCTATCCCCGGGCGCGCCACACCGCCGCGCCTGACGACCCCTGACACCGTCCTCTCCCTTGCCCCATATCCGCATGCTCCCTTTCTTTCGCTCCCAGCCAGAGTCCAACCCCAACCCCGACCCCTCCCCTGGCGTGGACCGTGCGCGGGTCGGCGGCACATGGCCTCATGCCGCCGTGTCCCGGGACGCCCGCGCACGTTCACGGCTCGGGTTGCGGCGGCGGCCACGCGATCCACGGGCGGGCCGACGGGCAACGGACGCGCCCGGGACATGGAGGGGGCAGATCTTCCTCGCCCCATGACCCGGGCGCGCACGAACCTCTCCTCGGCTCCTCCCGACCCGTGCGGCACCGGTGCGACTCCCTGTGTGGGGGTGGCGCGCCCCTGCGACTGCGAGCGCGACTCCCTGCCGCGACAGGCCACGGCGCGGGAGAGCCCACGCACAAACCGCCGAAGGGGGGAGGTCAGAGGTGCGCTGCATTCGGGCGTGTTTAGGGGGTTCGCGCGCGTGATTATGGTGGTGCTTTGCCATGAACCGTCTTGTCGCTCTGAACGTCTGATCCTATCACGCTCCCGCTGTGACCTTTTGCGAGCTGGAAAGATATGCCCGTGCGAGTTCCTGATGGTCAGTGTCGGCAATGTGAATCGTCGCTTAGGTTGATTTGTGGTTGCCATGCTGCGGTCTAGAATCTAGCTACACTTTTAGGGAATATATATCTAGTTGGAATGCGTCTTTTTTGTAAGCCTTCTACGCGACGGTGACGACGCACAAAATTAGCTACAGAACATGACATGCTACTCAAGTTGTACTAGAAAACATTATCGTATAGGCACCGCAGGCTCGAGATTCTAGTGTGCCGTGTGCAGTGAACGGTTCCCCCGCGAGATCTTGCAGCCTCGGTAGGAGGCAAAACGTGACCGCAGAACGTTCGCGCCACTACGGGGCATGCAGCATTGCGTGCAGCTGGTCATGGCTGCTGGCCCCACGTGGTTCGAAGTATGCAAAGGGACGAGGACGATGCACGAACGACTCGATCTGTGCTTTTTGCTGCGTTTAATCACTTGGGGCTTCTTTGGTAAGGCTCTAGTTCTAGCTTTTCCTGTAGTTCCGGTTGAAGCTCTATTGGTAAAAAAACGGCTTAATCCTTAAAATACTATAGGAGCTGGATCCATTTTATACAGAGAAGTTGAAAATAAAAAATAGCTTCTATTTTAGGAGGAACCGGAACCTAAGGCCTTACTAACACCGTGACTCCATGATTTGCGCGTATCATCGTCGTCACTCTCCTCCACTACTCGGAAAATCTGAACGGATCAAAGAATGGCGAATACTACATGGCGTTCTGTCCGCAACAGCGACAACTTTCCCAAGGCTGGGAATATCATATCTAGGATTCACAAATCGATGCGATTCTTTAAGCTGGCAACATCATGTACAATTGTAAAGGGTTAAATTTTGTGTGCGCCCCGGATCGAATATGTGTGTAGCTTAGATTTTGTCTGGAGTTCTTGTAGCCTTGCCAGGGCACATCGCGAGCTAGCTAGCTTCAGAAAGATTATCACGAGGTCCTTTAGTTTCTTCTTCAGAATAAATTATCATCAAATCGCCTTCCTCCTCTCTCCTTTCATCTCCCTACCCCATTCTCCTTTCCTTGGTTGTTGCATAGACATGATACTCTCCTGCACCTTAGCAAATTGCTTATTACATGTTAGGCTATTGATTGCTAAGAAAACTATCCCAATTTCCCTTACATGTGTGCGGTGAATCGTGGTAATATATCCCCATCTACACCCTTAATTAGCTATTTTCAACCAATAAATAGGGATGACGATCCTCCACATTTGCCTCGTACATGGACTAGCCGAAATACAATCTTTAGTGATAAATACCCATATTTTTGGATAAAATGAGGTCTAATCAGCAAAGCTATCACTAGCAATATATAGCAATATATAATTTAAGTACTCCCTCTGTTCCAAATTATTGAACGACTTTAGTATAATACTAAGTTAAATCTCTCTAACTTTAATCAAATGTACATAAAAGTACGTTAATTTCCACAATACCAACTATCAATATGTATTTCTTGGTGGATTTAATTAAAATGATTTAATATTGTCAATGTTGGTACTATTTATACTTTTTCTATAAATCTAATCAAATTAGATGAGTTTAATTTAAAATAGACCTAAAGGATAAATAATTTGGAACAGGTGGAGTACTTAATATTAAAAAGATAAAGTTATGCAACATGTTCATCTTTAAAAAATATTAATATTTTAACATTTATTTTTAAATATTTTATAAGTATATTATTTTTTATGATAATAATAGTTAAAAGCCAATTCATAAGACCATATTATGTCAAAAGGTATAATTTATTATACATTGGGGTGAACGAGCAGGGCTTCGGACGAGCTACACCTTTGCTTCTTGAAATAAATCACAAGCATTATAAATTTATTATGTCATTTAATAAGGAAGGAAGCCTAGTACTCCCTCCGTATCAAACATTTGTCGCTGTTAACATTCTCTTGTAATGCTTGACCATTCATCTTATTCAAAAAATTTGTGTTAGTATCATTTGTTTGTTTGTAATTTGCTTTATTATCAAAGGTATTTTAAATATGAATTATATTTTTATATGTTTGGAATAAATTTTTAAATAAGAAAAGTCAGGAAGGGGATTTGGGCCATACTGGTGCGCGAGCGCGACGGTCCCCTTGCTGCGTTTTGGTGGACCTTTTTCTGTTGGCATGACGCCGCGATGGGCTTCTCTCTCACTTTCACTGAATTTTGGCCTCTATAATTAGGGTCAAACTAAGTCAAATGGGCCTAAACTCCACCCCATCAGGCCACAACTCTCTAGAGCCCAGGGGCACCGTCGCCGCTTGTCGTTCGCACTCTCTCCTCCCACGCTGCCACACACGCCAAGCCAAGACGCGACGGGGCTAACCGCCGCTACGAGACAAGCCAGAGCGAGCAAGGGAAAGCCGGCGGCGCGGAGTAGGACTGAGGAGGCGGTGGACTGGTGGTGGGTGGCGGCCGCAGCCCTAGCTTCTCACGAGACCGCCGCTGCCGGCCGTGGTGGTTAGTTCCGTGCCGTTCTCCAGCGGCTCGAAGGTGACTCGTCCCTCTCCTTACCCTCGCTCGCTGTACCTGTACCTGTTCCACCGATTGCGTTGCGTAACGTCCGCGCGCGGATTGCTCGCTGCTGTCTCTCTGATCAAATGGGCGCCGCTTCGGGGCTCCGGTCGATGGATTTTGGTCTGCTCGGCGGGATCTTTGTCTCAAAATGGTGTCGACTATTTTATCCCCGAAAAGAAGAGACGGTGGCGGCTTTGAACTGAATTGGGTGCTGCTGGGGTTGGGGCCTGGGGTTCTTACAGCGAGCAAGGAACCAAGCGGTACTGTCAAGCTTTCTTTGTTGCGTGAAAGTGAGCTCAGTTCGGAGCTCGCAAACTTTTGGAGGTTCTGGAACTGGATTACTTCGCGATGCTGTCAGTGGCTCAAGAAAACCCGGACAGCATCCAAAGTGCTATGGCCTGGGGTTTCATTTTCTTGGTTATGGAATCTTGCAAGCATCTACGCTTCCATCCTTACATCCATAAAGAAAAACCACACTGACCTCGTTGCTCACATTAACTAGTGTCTTGATACTAGAGAGATCGAATGATAGGCAGTCGCTCATTTTAACAGAGATTCACTGGACAAAGGAATTCCTGAACAGAGAAAGTTCCCTTCTAGATCTGCAAACTAGGACGCTAGTCTGTATTTGTATTTTTTGTCAGTTGCTATAAGATTTGCTTTCATCTGAGCAAATAAAGAAATGAAGTACCCTTTTAGTCCATTTGTATTGTTTTTATATTTTCAGAAATGTTACAAATGCATCAGTTAACTTTGTTCGTACAATAAGCCTTGAACTCTTTTATTGATTTTGCCATGGTGAAAAATCACCTTTCTGTTGTTATCAGCACACCTGCTACTGTTTTGAAATACGTCCCAGATTAGAATACCATTCAACGGTGCAGAAAAAGACTACTTTGCTTTGTCCTTTGAGCAGCACCAATACTGTATCGTGGCTCATTTTTCCTGGTGTGTGCAAAGAACTATGCTAGTCTAGAAACTGATGGCTGATTGATAGCATTTGGCAAGTGTGCCTGTCATAATCCAATGTGTCCCTTTGTTCAGATCTAGTTGCTGGCAACTAAATCTGCACCTGTGGTTGCCCATAGCTTGTGCTCCTCTTCTGCAATATATATGCTCGTATAGTCGTCTGTCGTGTCCTGGCTGGTATTGTTCATCCTAATCTCACCATTTGAAGGTCTGTGGAGGAAACACTGACTGTGTGTTTTTTACCCAAGAAATGTAAGTTAGTGACACTGAAGTATCAAAACCAACATCATGGAGCCTATGTAGCTCCCATCTGGTTGGTCACCTTGACTCTTAACATCTCTGCAGTCTGTAACATAATTACTGAAATTATAATGTGATAAATTTACATTATAAACCAGTCTGCTTGCTTGTTAAGATTTGTGTAGTTGACAACTTTTTCTTCCATATCCCTTTTCCTCAGGTTAAACTTAATAATTGAATTCCTGGTTCAGGGCATGGTTCCTAGTAATACCTTGGAGGACGAATAATTAAAGATCTTTGATGGCGCCATAAAGTAAATATAATTGCTTTGAGATGTATGAATTAGAGGCTTAAATGGTAGTTGAATATATTTTATTATATTTTCATAGTTTCAACTCTATAATATGGTAGCTTTCTTCTATGCTATAGAATACTGACTTCATAATTTGTAGCCACCTCGAGAAAAATTTAGATCTTTATGCTTGTCTCGGTGGCGGTTGTTTAGTTCTAGATGGAAAAGGACAAAAGCCTTGGAGGTTGCCATGCTTGAGAACTACACTACTGTAATATTATGTTGTAGCATCTGAGTATTCTTGATTGTGTAAATTTAAGCATGCAGTCTGTAGCCTGAGGCTTTCAATGATGTCTAAATGGCAGGATCTCTTTCAGTTAGTTAATTATCTACGTCAACTACTTCTACATTACGTACTTTTTGCATGTGCAGTTCAATGGATGGAATGAATTCGATCTGCCATTCCCTTTCCAGGATATACGACTCATGGTTCTGGAAACACACCTTCTATGCTAAAAAATGAAGATGATTCAGTAAGGGACCAAAATGTCGATCTTGATTCTTGATGATGATCACATTGAAAACCAGATGGCATTTGATATCATCAGTGATCTGGTTGACATGAATAGTAATCCAAGCAAAGAAAACCTGGAAAATGGTGAACCTTTTGTTGGCATGGAGTTTGAATAAGAGGAAGCTGCAAAGGTGTTCTACATAGCTTACGCTAGTCAGGTAGGTTTCTCTGTGTGCATTAGCAAGTCCAGGCGCTCAAGGAATGATGAGTCTATTATCATGAGGCGTTTCGTTTGTTCGAAGGAGGATTTCCATAATAAGAAGCAAAACTATGACACTGGTAAGAGAGAGAGAAGTCATGCAACAATAAGGGAGGGTTGTCATGCAATGATTGAAGTAACACAGAAGTACTATGGGTGGTGGGTTGTGATCAAGTTGATCAAAGAACACAATCATGTCTTGGAAGCTCCAAGCATAGTGAGATATGTTGCACCTGAGAAATATGCACAGTTCGAACCATTTGTAGGAATGGAGTTTCCTTCTCATGAAGCTGCCTAGACATTCTATTATGCCTATGCCAGCCGTATGGGCTTTGAAGTGCGAATCAGATTATCCTGCTGTTCACCTAAGGATGGGACATTTGTAATGTGGCGCTTTAATTGCACCAAAGAAGGGGCTGATTCCCGTGAAGAAAATAATAACGAGAACAAGAGAAAGAGAAATCGGGCTGCTACAAAAGAAGGCTGCAAAGCATCATTTGAGATAGTAAAAAGAGAACAGGATAAATGGGTTGTTTCCAAGCTTTTCTTGGCGCATACACATGAGTTGGCTGCTGTACAAGATGAAGTACATTACATTCAGTCAAATAGTGAGGTTGTTGTTCTTGCAAAGACTAGTGTTCTTCAAGGAAATTGGATTGCACCAACCATGAATCCACAGCTTGGAGAATTGGGAAGAAATTTTGAGGAACTATCTCCAAATAATCAAGAAATGATAGAACCTTGCCGTTGTGATTTTGGGCTGGATGATACCCAAAAGCTTCTTGGATACTTCAAGCGGCTGAATACTGAGAATCCTACATTTTCATATGCATTTCAGGTTGACAAAAATGATTGCTTGACACATGCCTTCTGGGCTGATGCCAAAGTTAGAACATCGTACTGCTATTTTGGGGATGGTGTTAGACTTGAGACATCTTTTGTAGAGAATGACGACGTTTTGCCATTAGTTTTGTTAACTGGTACATCACCTGCAAAGTGTAGTATTTGGTTGTGCATTACTTACTGATTTCACAGAATCCTCTTACATTTGGTTCTTTCAAAACTGGATTGCAGCAATGGGTTCACACCATCCTACATCATTAGCTACAAGTTATAATGAAGCCATTGGTTCAGCAGCAGCAAAAGTATTTCCTCAGACACACCTTCTGTATTGTACTTCTCAGATATTAAACAGATGCAAGGAAAATTTGGTAAACGTATATTCTAGATGTGCTTCTTTTGAAGAGGAATTTGTTGTGTGCATTCATGAGCCTGAAACAACTGAAATATTTGAGTCAAGTTGGAAGAAGATCCTTGATAAATTTGATCTGGCAGCCAACCTATGGCTCCAGTATCTATACAGAATTTGACAAAGATGGGTTCCTGTGTACTTCAAAGATGTTTTTACTGCTGAACTTTCAGCAACTCAGAGACCTGAAAGCTTGGCAAGCTTCTTCAAGAAATACTTCAACAAAACAACAACTTTGCCAATCTTCATCTCATTATTTGAACATGTGATGGCTGGATGGGCAGAGAAGGAAGCTCTGGAAGATCTGGCCACATCTTTTACCAGACCTATTTTAAGAACTCCCTCAAACATGTTGAAACAGGTGTCAGAAATATACACGAGAACTGTCTTTAACATCTTTGAGGAGGAATTCGTCGAATCATTAGGATATTACGTTTCCAGCCTTAACAATGATGGGCCGATTGCTGTGCATAAAAGTCACAAAGGAGGACGCTGAATCTTCATTCACCGTCAGCTATGACACCATTGACAAGAGAGCTCAATGCAGTTGCTGTAAGTTCGAGAGTTCTGGTATTTTATGTCGGCATATACTGAGGTTATTCTTAGCTCTTGATGTGCGTGCCATACCAGAGTTTTACATACTCAAACGGTGGACGAAAGAAGCGAAGAATGGTTTTGTGTTGGATAAATGTTTGCGATGTAGTGAGCTGCGCCACGATGCCCTTAGATATGCCAGGGAAGGATCAACATCTGGGGAGGTTTTCACCTTTGCACAGCGAACTCTTCAGGCTGCCTTTTCTGACGTTAACATGAAACAACAAATTGTTAGTAGATGTAGAATGAGATGAACATGGCACTATAGTGCATTCTTTCTATAGTCATGGAGATAAAGATAGCTTTCCAGTGCCCTATCTTTCCTCTGTTGCGTCAATTCCTGCTTCATGAACTATGTGTTTGTAGCTACGGATGATTTCCCTGACGAATTCAGTTTCTTGTCGTTTCATTCGTTGACCCCATCTCCATCTGCATCCCCATTTGTTGCTTCAATTAGCAAGCAAAAACTTTAAGACTAACATGGTAAACACAGTTATCTTTGTGATGATGATATTTCGATACGTTTAAAGATGTACGATAGCCTATTCTGAAAAGGAAATTTACAGGTTATGGGCAAATTTAGGGCCTGTTCGCTTCAGCTTATAAGCCGGCTGAAAAGTTGAAACGGCTGATTTGTTATGAGAGAAAAACACTGTTTGGTGGCTGATAAGCCGGCTGAATAAGTTGAAGCAAACAGGCCCAACGTTTCTATGTAATTTACCTAAGCCTCGCATTGACTGGAAAGTCAAGTAGAAAAGCTGACATAAACGCAGACAAACCTTTGAAAGCGGCAGCATTTTGTTGTCGTCTATTTAAATACTATGAAACTTGCAGGCCTGTTATTTAGTCCTATGTGTGGCTTCGGCCGTGTTGTGTAAGCCATTTGTAGAAGCCATTTGCAGACTTGTAGAAGCCATTTGTCCGTTTCCAACGCCCATCGAACGAGAGTACAAGACACAATGCAAAACTATGAGGCAGGAACATGTGGAGCACACACAAAGCAAAGATGTGACATGAGTAGCATTCTTTGGACACATAACGTGCAAAGATGCACTCACATTGACCAGATCAGGTGAAGGCTCATCCAATCTGTCGAAGACTTGGCAATTGGCCAAGTGCGTACCATCATCCCATTTGGAACGAGCTAAGAGGCCCACAATATACTAATGTATACCTTGCAGAAAACCAGACGACAGCCAAAGCATCACATGGTTCCAGGCTCCCTCGCGTTTTGTTTGAAGAAAAGAGAGAAGATTCCTCATCCCAACTTTTGAGCAGCAAAGCCTACTCATGGGAAGCATGCCCTCGAAGGGAGGGCACGCTCGGAGGGAGTAGAAAGTAGAATTATCTGAGATGCATGCAACAGCACAGCACCCAAGACAGGAGGGAATCTGATGGTAGTGAACTGGGGGCGGCTCATCAATCAGAAAACAGATACAAAGAGGCACAAGTTACAGCATGGCCAAAGGCACCAAAATTCCACGACAAAAGGCTCATGCTCATGTAGCATCACAGATACAGAGCTCAAATTTTGATATTATTCATTCATTTCATAAGACATCAATAACCAATGACAATCAGAACACCATATGTATTTGCTAGTAGCCTCATCAGGCATCTCATTAAAATTGAATAAACCGAACATATGTGTCCAAAATCACAAGTGAGAAGCATAGGTAGCAATAGATATTACAGTCTTGATGAATAGAAGAAAACGATCGCAGATAGACTGGCCGGAAACTTTGTCCACGCTAATGAAGAAACAGTAACAAAAAGAGAAAGAAATGGGGAAGGAGGCTGGCGATAATGGCTCCTCTCAGCTTGCATTTCTTGGGCCCAAAGAATTGCCGAAGAATTAGAAGCATTTCCTGTGCACGATGGACGGGCCAGACTCGTCGTACTCAGCCTTGGCAATCCACATCTGCAGTTGCAAGCAAACTTGTAAGCAAATAGATTAACCTTGAGGAAATTGGAGTGCTGTTTATTAAAGCAATGTTTATTTACCTGCTGAAAGGTGCTGAGCGATGCCAAGATGGATCCTCCAATCCAGACACTGTACTTCCTTTCTGGAGGAGCAACCACCTTGATCTTCATGCTGCTAGGAGCCAAGGCAGTGATCTCCTTGCTCATCCTGTCAGCAATGCCAGGGAACATGGTGGTACCACCAGAGAGGACGATGTTGCCGTATAGATCCTTCCTAATATCCACGTCACACTTCATGATGGAGTTGTAGGTAGTCTCGTGGATACCAGCAGCTTCCATCCCAATGAAAGATGGCTGGAAGAGGACCTCAGGGCAGCGGAAGCGCTCAGCGCCAATGGTGATGACCTGTCCATCAGGAAGCTCGTAGCTCTTCTCCACAGAAGAGCTGGTCTTGGCAGTCTCCATCTCCTGGTCGTAGTCCAGGGCAATGTAGGCAAGCTTCTCCTTCATGTCCCTGACAATTTCCCGCTCAGCGGTGGTGGTGAAGGAGTAGCCGCGCTCAGTCAGGATCTTCATGAGGTAGTCAGTGAGATCACGGCCAGCAAGGTCAAGACGAAGGATAGCGTGGGGGAGGGCGTATCCCTCGTAGATGGGGACAGTGTGGCTGACACCATCTCCAGAGTCGAGCACGATACCTGAGGGGTAAAGAGATTTCGAATGTTAGTGACAATTGGAGCAAATCAGATTTGAAAAGTGCTTATTCAAAGCAGCATAATTTGTTTGTTAGGTTGATTCATCAAATTTGTCAAGATCAATGTTTACATATGAACATTTTCCAAGATCTCTAAAATTTCAAAAGGCTACAGTTCAGTAGAGAATCAAATCAGCTCACCTGTGGTACGACCACTGGCATACAGCGAGAGGACGGCCTGGATGGCGACGTACATAGCAGGGGTGTTGAAGGTCTCGAACATGATCTGGGTCATCTTCTCACGGTTAGCCTTGGGGTTGAGGGGCGCCTCAGTGAGGAGGACAGGGTGCTCCTCGGGAGCCACACGGAGCTCGTTGTAGAAGGTGTGATGCCAGATCTTCTCCATGTCGTCCCAGTTGCTGACGATGCCGTGCTCGATGGGGTACTTGAGGGTCAGGATACCCCTCTTCGACTGGGCCTCGTCACCGACGTAGGCGTCTTTCTGCCCCATCCCGACCATGACACCGGTGTGGCGTGGGCGCCCCACGATGCTGGGGAAGACGGCCCTCGGGGCGTCATCCCCGGCGAACCCAGCCTGCCATCAAGAGCAAACAAGCACATTGCTGTTGTTAGAGCCTTAGCAGTAACCAACTGAAGAAAAAAAGTGTTTCGGAGATCAAAACGGTCGCTCACCTTCACCATACCGGTACCATTGTCGCAGACGAGAGGCTGAATGTCCTCCGCGTCAGCCATTTTCTACCTACAGGAAAGCTCGCACGATGCCACATTTGTCAAATCAAGCAGGAATTAAATAAGCAAAGCAGGCAAATTGCAAAGCTATCGATGATTTGTTTCCATTGTTTGCTCTACATACAAAATCTACTCTAAAGGCATCAATTGAACCCTCCCAATAAGATACCAGAAAACCAGCAATTAACGAACTAATAAATGGCATTCCCCAACCCCACCACAGATCAGGTCATTTCGTTACCGAAACGCCCGCGGCGCCTCCAGATCACGAGCCGAAACAAGCAGATCTACAGCATGCCAAAGAAACCCGCGCCCCATTTCCGCGAGATCCGGCCGGATCCGCGGCGGGAGCGCGCAAATGCGAGATCGGATCGGCCCGAGCGAGCAATGCCGGGCGGATCTGAGAGCACCGTACCGCGCCCGCGCGGGGCGGCGGTATGGAGGAAGGGGAGACTCTAGCGAGGGACACAGGGTGAATGAGTGGCGAAGATCGTTACCGGAGTAGTGGAGGATCCGCGGCGAGGAGGTGGGGAGCGGGCGGCGAGCTCGCGGCGGGGGGGAAGATGGGGAGGAGAGGAGAGGAGAGGAGAGGGCGAAGCGGTGGTGATGGAGCGGTAGGGTTGGGAATGGGGGTGTATATAAGCCACGGCGCGGGGCTGTCGCTGGCGCTGCGCGAGCGGAGGAGCGCGCTCGGCGTCCCCCCGGCCCCGGGAACCGCGGGCCCACACCCTGGCCCCACGCCCCCCGCCACACGACCCGGTGCGAGAGGGAACAGTGGCCTCCCACTCGCGGGCGGACGAGACGGCGCCCCGACGTGCGTGCCTGTGCGTGCGGACAACAACCTGCGGCGCCGGCGCCGCGGCATGGCTCGGGCTCGGTCCAGCGTCCAGGGGGCGTGCGCGGAGATTCGGGCGGGGGGCCGATGGATGGGCCGGCACGTTTGGAAGAGGCTGGCACCAGGTGGAGTTGGCCCAGCGCTCGTGCTAACTGGGCACCTCGAAATTCGAATTCCAGTTGGAAACGACTTCGCGATTTTGAATGGAGGTCGCGCTAGCTATCACCGAAATGGTATAGACTTTTGAAAATCCTGAGCACGGACTCGTTTATTGCCAAAACTTAATCTGAACAACCATAAATTGATTTTTTTGTCATCTTGGCCCTGAACTTTTTTACATGCCATTTCTAATATCGAAATGCTCACAGGGCCAAATTATCTCAACTAAACCGAGTTATCATCCATTGATCGACCCGACTTAATTGAAATAATCCCATTAGTCTCCGGTATGTGCCTCGAGCATCGTCCTGAAACAACCCGCATACCGTTTTACATGATGGCAACCATCACAAGGATACATATCAGAGTAAATTTTAAACTTTAGTTTACAAGTCTCGATCATCTTACAATATTTCACAAATTACAATTACAAAAATATAACAACTAGAAATGAGAGTTTTCACCAATTAAAGTGAGGTTCTTAACCAACTTAGATGTAGTCTAAGTCTAGATGGCTATCCTATCACGTTTTTCTTAGATTAAGAGTTAAAATGCAGCGGGGAGATATAAGATAATAAGATGCAATAATGATGTTTTTGCCCATAAGACACCACCTGCACAAGCTTAGAGTGATCTCCACCATTCATCAACTTTGCCGGATCCGGCAGGATGAATGTGGCAATCACTCACAAGAAGGAAACCTGCAAAACAACTTAACGGTAGCACCATAAGTACATTGCGTACTTGCAAGAATTATCCATAATACTATATATTTGGTGGATGCACGAGGCTTGTCAAGTTTTGACATTAGACCATAAAAATACGAGCATAATTTATCAAGTGAATATGTCAAGCACCAATACAATTGCATAAGTAGTAAAGTGATCATGTAGTCATGAGCTCAATCTTCCATAAGCTCTTCACGAAACTCTACAATGAAGCAGGGTATCAAGAGCGTGCTCAGTGACCGAGAGTGCAGCTATTGCAATAGATTGGAACCCTGTAGCCTGTAGGGATGTACAACTTTTCCCACACGAGGCACAAGACCAACGACCATATCCTTGGCCTAGGATAAGTGTTGATTCATGCCCCCGACCGTTCACATACCTACACCCGACTATGAACAAACAACCAGAAATGTATAGATGCACTGGACATGGCCGATCACACCTCATCCCATCCCGCGCCAAATTCGGTCAAGACAAAGTGCAACTTATGCTACTTGGCTTACCATTCCCATATTAAGTATGTGGTTTGTACGGAGTAGTGCTCAAGAACTTGGCAACAAGAAGACGAGCCTTAATCAACTCAAGCAAGTCTAAATCATTTGGATTGCACTCCCAACATGGTCCTACACACTCGCTCAAATCTCGAATCATCATTCAAGGTTGCTCATCTTTTAATGTTCATCACCTACTCAAGTATGCCAATTCTTGCAAGTGGTGGTGACCATGCCACCCCTCGACTTCTACTGAGAACTAAGCATGGCTAAGCAATTATATCAAAATTTCTAGCATTCATACTTTTACTAAATAAGTTGGACTAATACCAAGAGTTGACATTTCTAATAGGTTCTACTCATCGCATATGTCTAGATAGAGTTAAACCCATGCACAACCATTAGTAAATAATAGCATTTCACATTTAGAAAATAGAGTTGAGATACATAGGTGCCTGCTTGAGATTGGTGCTTCAAGAATGCAACACTCCGGAACATCATCTACGAGATTAGATGAATGCATGAATTAGAAAGGATGACATGAATGTATATGCATAAGAGATGCAATGACTTATAAAAAGTAATAGATAACATGGTTCAAGATCATCAATCAAACAAGCAAAGATTGGAATTAAGGTGCGCAAGCAATTGCATAGGTTGAAGGTGTGCACACAAATATTCACACAAGTGCACATAGCATTACAAGACAAGTTATGACATGAGAATGCAATCAACACTAGTTAAACAAGTTTAGACAATCCAATAATTAATGGATAGCTAGCACATCACATCTTTGTTAAGAGTAATAACATCACTTTTTAAATGAGAATCTAGCTTTGTACTTAATTAAGACAAGCATCATTATTCTAAGTTATATTGATGAGGTTTCTAATCATAATAAAGATTGCACATTTATTTTCAACTAACAAAGGTGGGTTTATAGCTCATATGAGCACAATTGAATACCTAGGTATTTTGCAAGCAAACTAGTTCTAGAAGAAGCATATATTTAAAGTTCTACCCTTATACAATCATCTCATGAAGACCAACAATTAAAACAGCATATCATGATCATAGGTAACTAACAAGATTGGATTCATGATTTAAAAAAAAACACATATGAATTAGTAAGCATTTTACTAATTAACAAGGTTCAAACATATCTAAAACTGTACCAATCTACAAACAAATAATGCAAACAAGTACTTCCATTGGATTATACATACCAAAGATGAACTAGCAAAATTGGTTTCATAATTTTTAGACTAATAGAGAATCAACCATGCAATTAACAAGAAAAACACTCATCTAATTAAATCAGATACTTAATTAATTATTTTGTGATCAAACATATTTTTAACATGAACTAGACATCATTATGAAACCAGAAAAAATTATTTCATATTAATTCGAACTATATTCAATTTTATATGAATTATACATGGTACATGTTTATGCATTCAAACAAGCAGGGCTGACTAGTTTAGGTATGGTGTACCTGCGGACCGTCCGCTCATAGGGGGGTGGACCGTCCGCCGGTCAAGTGCAGGACGATCTCCAGAAATGCACTAGGTTTGTGTAACCTTTCGGATTGAACTGCGGACCATCCGGGGTCAAATGGCGGACTGTCCGCCATACGAAGATGGGTCGAGTAGTAGAAATGAACCGGTTCTGTGTGGATTTTGGAAGTGAACCGTGGACAGTTCGTGGGTGGGTAGCGGACCGTCCGCCATACAAATTTCTGGAGGCGCATTGTTGTGGAGAGCTCAGTGTTTTGGGTCACGATTCATGGACCGTCCACCCCTAGGCCGTGGACCGTTTGTGTGCAGCCCGAGGCTCACCGACGAGGTCACTGGTGGCAGAGCTCCGGCCACGGTTTTGGGTGCCGTTTGTTCCTACAACTTCCTAAGGATATCAGGAACTCATTTTGGGTGATAGATTTGACATGCATGCGGTCTTTGGAGCTCTAGGTCATCAATGTTGATGAAGCTATGGATGGGCTAAGGAGGTTGATCAGGGGCGAAAGAGGGATAATGAGCGGCGAGGGAAACTCACCGGTGATGAGTAGAGCACGAGCAAGGGGCTGCTTGTTGGTGTATGGTGGCGTTGGAGTAGATCGGGTCGAGCTCATCCTTGAGAGCTTGAGGAAGAGGAAGAAGAAGCTTGGGAGGGCCTTCTCCTTGGCCTCCGGCGAGGAAGAGTTGGACGAGGTGATGGAGAAGCTCGTCAGCGACGTCCTTGTGGTCCTCCGGCAACTGTGATGAGGGAGGTGGTTGGATTTGGTGTAGGAGAGGAGTTCTTCCTCCATGGTTTGGTTGGGGAAGAAAGAAGGGAGGGAGGGATAGCTTCTGGTGTGTGGGGGAGGCAGCAGGGAGAGGGGGAGGGGTCGGGTGGGGACCGTGGGATGCGTGGCACAGCTGCTCCGTGCACATGACACGCACAGGCGTGCTTCTCGCGGACCGTCCGCGAGTAAGGATGGACAGTCTGGAGAACAAAATCACGTAACATTCTTGGTTCTATACAAAAAGTTCTTTGCTCTATACTCCAAACTTGATCTTCCAAGCCTCCAAAAAATTCATAGAAAATTATGTTGATACAAAAAATCAAGAGTAACCCATTTTTCTTGAATTGGGAAGAAAAGCTATGGTAGATTTGAAGTTCCTCCCGGAATGTTATTTTTGGGTTTTCGGCTGAGGTGTTTGGCTTCAAGATGGATTCCTAAAATTCAGGAAAATCACCTAAATTCATATTTAAGGAAGAAGTGTTTTACCAAGTTATGACCAAACATATGTCCTAGTGGAAAAGAAAAGTTTCTTCACAAGGCATGCATTTTCACTTTATCCAATAATTCAAACTAAAATGCAAAAGCATCCAAACAAGCACAACATTTAGGTCATTACACTTTTCCCTTTCCTCTCCTATTTTATAGCTTCCAACACTAAACACGGTCTAAGATATGGTAATGTATTCAACAAGTCCCACAACCTCAACCAAAGAGTATCTATCATATCTGATTTTTCACCAACCCGCACATAGCATAAATTGCAAGTATATTTCTGCATGGCAAGATTACATGATCACTCAAAAACTGCTACTGCATTTATCTACTCCCTTCGATCTCGGGCTCTCGGCTATCAACACCAATAAGGATGCCATATGATGGTTGAGAGGTCGAGTATGTGGGTATGATGCACTAGCCTTTATATGCAAGTGATAACAAACCCATATGATGGTTGAGAGGTCGAGTATGTGGGTATGATGCACTAGCCTTTATATGCAAGTGATAACAAATGGTGAAATATTGATGTTGGAGTTATTTGGAAATGGGATCTTTTAGTTAGGATGAGTTATATTATTATGGCAAATGCACATGATCAAAGTCCAACAAGACTATATCATAGGAGGAAAGAAATGAACACTCGTCAATTCACCTCTCTCTAATGCATTTAAGTTTTTGAATAGGAGCGTCATAGTAAAGAATCAGAAGCATACAAAACCAGTTGTTCGAAGCTTAGAGAAGAGCGAACGAGCGAGTAGCTCGCTAGTAACACTGGCAGTGGCCAGGCTACCCACCGGCATTCGATCCCTGGTTGGGACGAGCGGTGCGGATGTCGCACAGGGACCGGGCAAAAGCTCGGTGGCACGTCTGAGACTTCTCAATAGCCCATCTACATTTGAGCGTGCGGTCTGGGCAGGTCTTACATGATGGGCTAGTGCTCCTAGCTACTTTAAAAAAAAGCTTAGAGAAGAGTGTTAATAAGAAAGAGGTTTATAGTTAAAGCAGGATCGATATGAATTGTGACAATGGTAAATGCATCTACAATGCTACTAGCCATATTATGCCACTCACTTTGTTACTGACTTATGGGTCCAGGGTTTTACTGGCATTGATGTGTCGTCCATTATAATTTGTCAAAAAGTTCAGTTTTGACCATCCAACTATTACCTTGGTTTGGTTTCGAACATCGAACTTGAAAACCGGAAATCCTTAACCACCCAACTGTTAAAATCGTTGATGTTGGACCATCTAGTGGTTTTGGTTGGTGGTTTCGTTGATGTGGGCGACACGTGACAGCAGGATCCACACATCGGTTTTATTTTCTTCCTCTTCCTCCCCCTCTCTCCCTCTAGCCACTTCTTCTTCTTGGCACCGCCGTCGTTGGCAGTCTCCTGGCGCTCGCTTCTCCAGGCGGCGGGGCTCGGGCCGCCACACCACGGCCTTGCGCCGCGCGTCACCTCGGCTCCATGTTGAGACCCTTCTCCTCCACCGGTGCCGGCACGGTTGCTTGGGCCCTCTTGCTCACTGGCGGCTACTGGAGGCTCGCGAGTGCCGAGTCGTCGTTCTCCAGCCCCACCAGGCTCGCCGGCGGCGGGTGGTCGAGGAGCACGTCGGGGGTGCTATCCGCCGGGTCCTCCAGCTCGTCCTGCAGTGCCTTCACCTGGCTCTGCAGCCCCACGATGTAGTCGATCGCGTCCTCGAGGATCGACGCGCGGTCCATCTGAACGAACAATCCAAAGATCAATTCATTCACACCCAATGAATGATTAATCAAAGAAGCATGCATCTATGGCGATTGCCGGTCGTTGAGCTTAAGCATGCATCTATGGCGATTGCCGGTCACTGAGCTTCTTCCTCTGTTTCTGCTCTGCCACCAGGTTCTTGCAATGTTGCTACTTGCTGCCGCCGCCACCCCGCCCCTGCACGTACCATCACCGTCGTCTTCGGGGTCTCCATGCAAGTCTCTCCCCTCGGACCCCGAGTCCGCGCCTCCAGCGCGCAGCGCACCGTGCTGCTCCTGCTGCGCCGCCACCACAGACGGCTCGCTCCCGGCCGCCGCGGCATACGCCCACCCCGCCTCTGCGTCGTGGACCACCCCGGGGGCGGCACCGCCAGGAACAGGTCCCCCTGCATCGGCCCTTCCCGGCTCCACGCGCCCCCATATCGGCCCTTCCCAGCTCCACGCGCCCCCATATCCCCTCTGCCAGACTCCCACGTCCGTGAGAAAGGGGAGAGAGAGCAGAGGGAGTGGTAGAAGATAATACTGACGTGTGGTTCCATTTTGCCACGTGTCATCCATATTAGCAAAACCACTTAACAAAACCGTTAGATGGTCAAATGTAAATGAGTTAGATGGTCAAACGTAAATGATTTTAAACTGTTAGATGGTCAAACGTAAATGAGTTAGATGGTCAAACGTAAATGATTTTAACAGTTACCACCTAACAAAATCGTTAAATGGTCAAATGTAAACGGTTTAACAGTTAGGTGGGTAAAGATTACTAATTTTCGAGTTTGATGGTTGAAACTAACGGGGTGTTTGACACGAGATGCTAAACTTTAGCAGGGTCACATTGAATGTTCGGATGCTAATTAGGAGGACTGAACATGAGCTAATTACAAAACTAATTGCACAGATGGAGTCTAATTCGCGAGACGAATCTATTAAGGCTAATTAATCCATCATTAACAAATGATTACTGTAGCACCACATTATCAAATCATGGACTAATTAGGCTTAATAGATTCATACCGCGAATTAGATCCTGCAATTAGTTTTGTAATTAGACTATGTTTAGTATCCAAATATTCGATGTGACAAGTGCTAAAGTTTAGCAGGGTGTATCCCCATAAGCTGACTTGGATGGCCACGTCAAAGGTTGCCGCAAACGCTGTCTCCTAAGAGAAAGAAATTTGCCGGAAACGTGAGACAGAATCTAACGTAGAAAATCCAAAACTGCCACCAAACGCGAGAAAAGTTGATTGATCACCTCCCGAACACTACACTCCTGCTGTCATCCCCTCTCCGCTCCGGCCGACCCCCGCCGCCGCCCCTTCTCCTTGCTCCAATCCAATGGCCTACGCCGCACACGTCGTGGCCAAGATCCAGCCTGCCGCCTCCCTCGCAGCGACGCCGCGGTCCAATCCCCGCCGCCCCTCCAGCCTCCGCGTAGGTGAGCGAGTTAGGCGCTACGCGTGTTTACTGCTTTGTTGTTCCATGCCGTCGGATATCTTGGCTGTGTTCCCTCTCGATCGGGATGAATCCGAGATCGATCGAGTGGCAGGAGCAACCAATAGCCTTCGTTGTGGGCGCCGGCCGCCGGCGATGCGCCGTGTACTTAGTCAAGCTGCCTGGTTGGCTGTCTCTTTCTGTCTTACCTGCCCCCACCAATGATCTGTCCTCCTCTTTTTTTTTATCACGGCAGTGGTAACCTGAGTCTTAGGACTTGGGAGTGGCGAAACAAACATTCTGCTTTTAACTTTTCCTGTTCAGTGAAGCAATCCACGCCCTTGTTCGCTGATCAGTTAATTGAATGGTCAAAGAAGTTTACGCGATTTCTTTTAGCAAGCTGTGATAACCATCACTAGAAGTTGCTATGTTAACTTTTGCCATAACAAAAATGAGAAAATCCAGAATTCACATAATTACTTTAATGTTTTCCTGTTTGTTAATTACACTTCATCATGCAGGAGCTCTCAGTGGATCCACAACAGTTCAACAGAAAAAATTTGTTGCTAAATCTGCCACCTCTGTGGTGGAAGGTGGTGATGCATTTGTTGGAGTAAAGCAAAATACTAGACCAATCATAGTCATAGACAACTACGATAGCTTCACATACAATCTATGCCAGGTAAAAACAATATTCTGTTGCATTAATGACGGATGGACTTTTTCGCACATTAAGGTAGCTTCAGATATAATTAGACTGGTGATGTGATGGCATAATTAGTGTATTAGTATTAAGGCCACCTTTCCACATTCTCTCCAATATGATGTTTACTCTTAAGACAGTACTTTCCATCTTCATTCAGAAATAATAAAAATGGAAAAACTTTTATTTTGCCCTGTTACATCCTCGGTGATGCCTTTTTACAAACATTTGAGGAATGAAGCCAGCTTAAGCAATCAAACAGTAGTTATGACATTTCTTAGAATCCTCAAGGTTTAGAACTAATAATGTAACATCAAAGTACTATAATATGCGGCTGTAAGGGGGGCCAAAAATGAATGTCTAGTGGAAAATCTTGAAAAAATATGCATTCTTGAAAGGAACAAGGTGTCACAAATATTTACAGCTTCTTCTGGATTTCAATGAAGTTTCCAAACATTTGTCTATATGCAGTACATGGGAGAGGTGGGGGCTAATTTTGAAGTTTATCGCAATGATGAGATCACCGTGGAAGAAATTAAGAAGTTGGTAGCTGTTTCTTCCTATGTAAAGTCCTACATGTCTGCATGTTGATTTCTCTTAATAAAAAAGTTATATGCAGCGTGTTGCTTGTTCTACAGGATTTCTCCTAGAGGAATACTTATCTCCCCAGGCCCTGGTTAGTCTTTCTTACTCCATATGATAATGCTAATATATGAGATGCAACAGGGTGATATTAAATCCTACTGTTTTGGCATGCCTAAGTATTCTTCATTTTCTTTTTAACAAAATTGAAAATGCAGGCACGCCTCAAGATTCAGGAATATCCTTGCAAACAGTTACAGAGCTTGGACCCTCTATACCCTTGTTTGGGGTTTGCATGGGTTTACAATGCATTGGAGAGGCATTTGGAGGTTTGTATATAAACAAGTTGTTCACTTGTTCAAACCTGTCGCGATTTTTCCTAACAAGTGTTGTATGTTTGTAGGGAAGGTTGTCCGATCTCCTTACGGAGTTGTGCATGGAAAGGGCTCCCTTGTTCATTATGATGAGAAGCTTGATGGAACTCTTTTTTCTGGTCTTCCAAAGTGAGATCCCTTATTAAGTCTTCCCTTCACTCGGGGTAATTGGTGTATAGCTTACATATGTAGGGCCTAATAAGTACTTTGATTATCGTCTTTCTTGTGTTTGGCCTTCCTCCTTATTTCCCTAGAATAGTATAGACCAACTTGCCATATGGCCTACTAGTTAGTGCCAGAGGCAATAAGCTGACATGCCTTATGTCCAAGTTAGAGCACAACAGTTAGGCTTTAATACAAAATGTGGAGAGATGATACATGATTTAAAGATAAAACATACGTCAGTATGGTGTAAAACAGCTCGACAATACAACAAAAAATATGTTGCCAATCAACAACTTGGGTTCACTAAATCTGAATCAAGTTTTTGTTGAAAGTTGTGTTGTTGGACTTATCATCCTTATACTTCCTTATTTATATCATCACAGAAGCAGAGTTGCTTATTTTTGTTCCATTATTTGCTTTACCACAAAGGGAACAAAGAAACATTGTTGAACCATCTTTATTTTCTTAGCTTTAATTAATGTGAAGCCTAGAAGTTATAAATAGTTGCATTTTCCTCCAAAAGAAAGGAAGCTAGTTTGTCTTGTTCTCTCTTTGTAGCATCCATTTAGGGCAATTGAAAATATAGAGAAGTATAAAATATTTTTTTCTTAACATTTGAGCTTCAACATTACAGGAGGGAAGCTTTTACTAACTCCTCTGAAATGGAGATTTTTTTTCTTGTTAAAAAAGAACTCCCTGTTTTCAAGATGCATCTTTCACTGCTAATTTAGATTTTTGGATCAGAATATTTTAACCTCAGTTACATACAAAAAAGTACAATAGGATACATACATTTTCGACAAAGAATTTGCTCATTTCATTCATGTGAGTACCCTAATGGTCATGTTGAAAAGGAAGAAACACTTTAGTTGCAACAGGCTAAAGCTTCATTTGGAGATGCTGCCTAGCTATTAGCAATTTAGCATTGAGGCTTTTATGCAAAAGACTGATCGCTTGTCCTGTAGCCCATTCCAAGCCGGAAGGTACCACAGCCTTGTAATTGAAAAGGGTAGCTTTCCGCGTGATGCCCTGGAAATTGTTGCATGGACAGATGATGGGTTGATCATGGCTGCTCGCCACAGGAAATACAAACATATTCAGGTTTGCGCACATGTCCTTTTTAGTGTAATCCTAAGCATCATGTAACCCAGGAATTTGTGTTTGCTACTGTGTTTATAAGTTGCTTTCGATAAAATAAAATTCCTCTTCTGTTGCCTTGTGATTTTGTCGGCTCTCACAAAAAGACCAAAATTGGTGCATAACTGGGATTCTGGGAATCTATATAACCCTTGAGGCCTTTGAAACATGTCATCCTTTTTGAGATGGAAACATGTCATCCTTTTTTAGATGGAAACATGTCATCCTACTACTTACCTGTTCAGCAGCACAAGTTTTCTTCTTCCAGGCTCACCTCTGGGCTATTATAATTTATTAGCACACAATCCATAACTAAATAGCCAAGGGGAGCAGATTAGATTTGTTGAATTTTAGTTTGCCCTTGGTAGTATGCATAGGTTGCTTGAATTCGGCCGTCTATGAGCAAAACTAGTAGACTTATGATTGGTGTTTTAAGCAGAGCCGCCATTTATATGCATTCTGGCAGTATGCTTGTCGACACCATTGCTGTTATTTACTATAGAAACTCCTACTTCTTTGAAGTTCTTAATTTTTATTTTTCAAAAAAAAGTTCTTAATTTTATTTTTTTTAAACCAACCGTGTTTCAATCTGTCTCATCCTTATAATGTTTATGAATGTAGACAGTGGAAAACGCATGGTCTTTTCTTTTACGTGCCACCACCCTCCCTTTCGAATTTACATCGTGAACATTCAATTATGCAGGGCGTGCAGTTCCATCCAGAGAGCATCATAACCACTGAAGGGAGGTTCATGGTCAAGAATTTCATCAAGATTATTGAAGGCTATGAAGCATTGAACTGCATTCCATGATTCGTCTAGTTGGAAGCAGCATGCATATGTGGTGACTGTAAAATGCTGTAACTATATATATTCTGGTCTCCCATCAGCGTATTTCCGCTGGTGCTGGAACATGTAAACTTCAGTTGCCCACGTTCAGATGTCGTCACTGGTCACAACACTCCATGCCGAACTACTGTACATGTTCGCACATTTGGGTCACATTACAATCATTGGACATGCCGAACTACTGTACATGTTCAATTAATTAGTTACCACTCTAAATCCCAGCGAACAATTCGGTGCAAGTTCTTTCTTGAAATAAGAATTCAGTAGTGGATTTTGAAACTCCATCCCTATTCGCGGCTGTCAGGCATGTGCAATGTACCAGAAAGAATGTTATAGACAGAACAATTTCACACCAAAATTCTGTGCTATGTTCGGCACTGCTTTCTGAAAGAAATTGGAGGAAAGCACTCTGTAACAGCGGCCACGCAAGTAAAGCAACAATGAGAATAGCTAAGGAAAAGAACAGTCTAGGAGCCTAGGACGACTCATACAATTTTCAGAGGAGACAGTCATAAGATACAACACAGAGCAGCACCCCGGGCAGCACAAATGTTAATAGAACCTAATGGCTAAATATCAGGCTAATAACATTTGGTTTTTACAACTGTGATGCCATAAAACTGGGCAAATCATAAATAGGATAGCATAAAGCATGGGGTGCAGTAACAGTAACACCACTGTACAACAGTCTTTCCTGAAGCTCCTAGACATCAGACCAGATTTGCAAACCATGAATCTGCCTTGACTCTTTGGGATGACAATCTTAGTTGGTCACGAAATGGTACCTGGAGTCCACAAAGCTCTCAACATCCCAGAGGAAGGATCCGAAAGTAACAGCCTCTAGGATCAGCCTTCTCAGCCCGGCGAAGCTGATCCTAATATGTTCGTCCTTGGAAGAATCAACTGTGCCTTCAGGTGTAATCACAACCTCTGGTTTCCCAAAGAGTGCCTCTGTGTGCTTCTCGATAATGCCAAAGGCCTCTTTTGACCTAACCGTTGCATACCTCTGTAGTGTGTCTGAATCAAATGACATGACATACGATCTAAGGCGGCAAGGCTTGATAGATTGGCTAGGCCCTCCTGTGCTGAAGTTAGGTGAGGTCCATGAGGCCATCTCCGGATGAGAGCTAGAAGCCTGAGTTGAGGGCATTGAGTCCGTCGTCATAACTTGATTCAAAGCATCGTCTTCCTCTTCTGATCCCCAAGGGAGGCTCTTCATCGACTTCTCGAGCTGAAATCTCTGATCGACTCTCTTGAGGAAATAACCATACATCACAGATGCAGCATAGACTTGGCCAACTCGAAGCTTACTTATGGCCGCAATGGTGGCATCACCTTGACGCTGCCCCAGAATGAGATCAAGATGGTTCTCAATCATTTCATAGGCCTCGGGCGAGTGCAAACGCTGAAGCCTTTCTTCCACAGTTTCTGCCCACTGGTCAACTCTTCCAGAAGAATCAATGGAGTGCGAGAGAGCTGGAACCAAAGAAACACCAGCTTCAACAAACTTCTGAACAACCAGTGCGTAGAGTATCTCCTCCAAGGCCCTTCTCCGCTCCTTTTCCTTTACTTCAGCAATCCGCCTATTTCCAGGAAAAAAACGGGGGAAATTAGCCAGGAGTTTTCCAACTGTCCAACTCACATGAAACTATTAGTTCATTATTAGAAGTAACCAAGATTAAACTTTCAGATGTAACTAGGAATATTCCCCCTTTTATAGGAAGCTATCAGGTGTAACTAGAAATACTCCCGTGTCATAGGAAGCTAAAGTATGACTCAAGAAACAATTCTAAGTGACAATTATTATGAACTATGATAGCTCCATCACAATCAAACAGGCAAGAATAATTTTTGTCTTTTCCACTCTATGCATAATACAATTGACGATCACTTCGTATATGATATGGCCATCTCCCCAAATATTTCTAGATTTATTTTAACAGCACATAATGTTTAAGGAGGTCAACAGGCATCCATAAACTACTCCCTCGGTCCCAAATTACTATTCGTTTTGACTTTTCTAGGTGCATAGCTTTTGATATGCACCTAGATATATAGTATGTCTAGATTCATTGCAAAAGTTATGTATCTAGAAAAGCCCAAACGAATAGGATTTTGGGACGGAGGGAGTACAAGATTTAATCTGCGCTGGATGCAACCTGTCAGCTGGCCTTAATAGCTTGACAGTAATACAATTCCTATGCGACAGTCTGTTGCGGTTGGTCTCTTGATATGCAATCTGATAACTCAGAATAAATATCCTTACCAAAACCATATCCTCTTACAGCTAGGTGCACCGTAAGTAACAAGAGCAACGAACTCAGTGACGAAAAAACACAATTACCTGTACAGCACCAGGTCGCCACTTGCTGGAGCCGGCTTCTCACCTGCACCGCTCTCCTTGTCCTTGTCTTTCTCAGCCTCGCGGTCGGTCTGGAGCTGCTGGAGCTGCTGCTCGGCGGCGGCGGGCAGGAGGTGCGGGTGCGTGTGCAGGATCTGCGAGAGGAGCTGCCCCGCCGGCGATTCCATCCTGAGCGGCGCGATCGACGAGGACGGCGGCAGGGACTCCGAGGGGGACCAGGAGGCCCTGACCACACTACTTCGCCTCTTGGTCCTAGAGTTGAGCTGCTGCCGCTCGAGACCATGCGCGTAACGAGCAAAAGCATCAGGCAACCACCCCATTTCCATGCTCAAACGAATCATACATGACAAGCCGAATCTCGAGAAGATATAAAATGAACAGATTGCATGATAATCACATCAAAACCAAGCAGGGTGAAATCCTTCCTCCGCAAGCAAGGATACAAAAAAAAAACAGGAAATGGATAAGCCCGCCACAAAGAAGTTAGAGATAAGATCCAACTTATTTTTCATCATTCTAATAATAGAAGTCTACACCCGTTTAGACACAAAGCTTTCACCGTAACAGGGAACCAGAAGCTCCTCCCTACCTTGGAGCCGAAGGCGAAGCCGCGCCTCCGGTCGAAGTGGAGCGAGCTCGCGCCCGGCGCCGCGGGCCGCCGCGAGGGGCCGGCGGCGGCGGCGGTGGGCGACCTGAGCGCCGCGGCTGCTGCTGCCTCCATAGCCGTACTGCGCGAATCTGGACGGAGCACGCGCGAACTCGGGGAGTCTGGGGTTGCGTAATTGGGGATTTTCTCTGGCTCTGCGGTGGTTGGTTGGAGACTGGGGCCTTGTTTAGTTGGCCAATTTGGGAGGTGCCAAATTACTGTTACAGCACTGTAGCACACTGTAGCGTTTCGTTTGTATTTGTGAATTATTGTCCAAATATTGACTAATTAGGCTCAAAAGATTCGTCTCGTAAAGTACAACAAAACTGTGCAATTACTTTTTAATTTCATCTACATTTAGTACTCCATGCATGTACCGCAAGTTTGATGTGATGGGGAATCTTCTTTTTGCATAGTGTCAAAGTTGGAAGTTGGGAGTAACTAAACATGGCCTGGGGAATTCGTTGAGTCGAGCAGAGGTTTTGGGGCGCCCGGTTATATAGTGGGGTTGGCCGCGCTTCGCTGGGGGTCAGAGCACGCGGACGGAAACGAAACAGCTGTCGCCGACGCGCCGTGTCCTTCTTCTCGCGTGTTAGAACAGGTGGCAATATGATTTTCTGTTCTTTTTTCCTGGTCTATTTTTTTCATGTGAAAGAGATGTAAAATTCCAACGAGGGAAAAATAAAGTACGTTACGTACACGCAGGCTGGAAAATTACGGGTGATGATGGAGCAAGTGGCACGGTACGCACCTCTGGTTCGCATGCTAAGGCTCGGCTTGCAATTCGCAACTTTCACCAAACTAGCAAGATGGTTTGTGCAATTTTTTTTGGGAATACTGTATTTTTTAAGATGGCTTGCTTTTAATTTTTAATTTAACAAATAACTCATATTAACCGGTGAATAACTTACTCTGGCTTACCTGTTCTTATAATCTCAAAACTGCGAAACTAGTATCTTGTCTTTCCATGCCTATCGAGCACAGAAATTTTAGATGAAACAGTCTAATCTGCGGAGGAGTTTGCCACTCCAATGGTGTTAGCAGTTTATATGTTTATTGGTTGCCCCATGGAAGAAACCCATGATGTTCTAGAAGTAATTAGAAGGTGTTCGTGGTTTTTTTTTCTTTCTTTTTTTCTTTTTTTTCCGAGACAGCGATATGAACATCATGTTACTGATTCTTATGTTGGCACTTGGCAGCATTTGCCGTCTCGTTCGAGGCCCCATTCCAAGTGAAACTCCATACGCTAGTTTTGAAGTGGGCGTGTTTTGGAGGAGGTGGTTAAATTTTAGCCCCCATCACATCGAATGTTTGGACACTAATTAGGAGTATTAAATCTAGACTAATTACACAACCCTTAGGCTAAATCGCGAGACGAATCTATTTAGCCTAATTAGTCCATAATTTGACAATGTGGTGCTACAGTAACCATTCGTTAATGATAGATTAATTAGGCCCAATAGATTCGTCTCGTGATTTAGCCTAGGGTTCTGCTATTAGTTTTGTAATTAGCTCATATTTAATCCTCCTAATTAACATCCAAACATCCGATGTGACAGGACTAAAGTTTAGCTCCCATCTCCCAAACACCCCGTTAGATGATGACACCCGTTGCACCTGCCAATTCCATCCTTGAGGCGCACTCAATGTCAAGGCAAAGGTACTAATTAGACGAGGGCAAAGTTCCCAGCAACTAGTTCCTACACGTACGGACGTACCACCTTAAGCTCATTTGGTGACTACTGATCAGCATTTTCCATTCTTCCTGGCAAAGCTGATTTCAGAGAGCTATATACTGGCTGGATTAGCTACCATGTGCGACCAAGAGATTATCAAAAGGAATGTATAATTGTGATCACAAAGCTATATATACGGGCTGGATTAGCTACTGTGTGATTTTCCTTTTCAAGTACCAGTGTGTATTTGTATATGAATATATGACGTTTCTGTTTTGCGAGGACATACTTCTGTTTATCTGATGCTGACAGCCAAGTCACTCTGAATCTGGACGCCGGCGCATTGGCAGTTTGGCACACAGATCCTTTTTCTGCCCCCAAACACATCGCCAGAGATGCATCCACTCCACGGCTCCACGTAGCCTCCAGAGGGGTCTCCAACTCCCCGTGGACTAGCACAGATTCCTCGTGACCCGGCAGCTCCACGGCCTCACGATGCATCCCCAGCTGAACTCACCGTCACCACACGCCCAGCGCAGCGTAGCGTGCTCCTCCGCTCGCCCAGTCGCCCAGCGTCTCGCGCCGGCAACCGACGAGATCACCGGCGGAAAGAAAAGATCTTCCCCCCTCCCGGCTTGTTTCCTTATCTGATTCGTGCCCTGCACCACTGAACCTGTCCGCTTGTCCTGTGCGCGTGTGGAGATCGCGGAGGGTGACGTGGGCTCGTTGGTTGCTCTCCGGCACGGACGCGAAGCCAGCCGCGGGCCGCGGGCCGCGGCTGCCGGTGCCCCTGAGGTTTTTTTTTTGCCTCGCCTGGTCTGGCGGCGAACCGCTAGGTCGACGTGCAGACACGCCGCCGGAGAGAAGGCCAGGATCCATTGCCGCTTGTGTGATCGTGTCGTGGACGTGCTCCTACCGGCAGTATTTTCTTTTTTTTTGGCTTTTCTCCCCTTTTAGTTAGGGCTATCTGAATTCGCATCCTTCATGTTTCAGGATGATGTTGAGCTTAACATCCTTTTTAAGACCATGTTTCTCTCTTTTTCAAAGAGATAATGTTCCAGAAGTGTGGGCTTGCATTAGGCCTCAGAGTTGGCCCATAACCCTTTTTGGTTCGTGTTGGTTCAAGTTTCATGGCTCCATAGTCACTTGCAGAGTCCAGGCAACTTGCAGGGACAGGGAGATTCCCCTTGCACATTTTGACATGAATGAAATGGCATAATCTAAAGAGTCTTTCTTATCAGTGCCATCCTAATTCATATCCATAATATGGAAATGAATTGAGCCAATTACATCAACTTATGTAGGTGATTACCATACATGACAGATGCCAATGCAAAAACTACTCAGATTGCTGCACCGCACGTCCGCACCCAGCGAGCATGCCTGCCTTCTTCAACGGACTAAACTGGAGCAGAAAAATCGTGGAAGCTGTACAACAAAACTCTGCTCGAAGTTCATCAGCACGCGTGCAGCTCCAACGACAGCAGCGCAGGCCGCCACACTACGTGCTATAAACAGGGTCCCCTGCCAATACAATACATGTACACGACGGCTGCACCGGCAGACCCAGCACCGGTCCGTGCTGCGTGCTGCCTTGACCTCGTGCTCCTCCTCACCGCAGGCTTGAGCCGGCGCTCAGCCCGGAAGAACCACGGCTCTGGACGGGTTTTCTTCCGGATCGGAATCATCAGATCGCGTCCTCGGTTAGGGAATTACAGAATGGAAGAGAACGGCTGCCTCGTTTCACAATCAGAGCTCCCAGTGCACACCAGGATGCATCACTCCGGTGTTAGCTTGACATGTTGCCAGGGTCCAAGAACTTCTGCACCGCCTGGAAGAGCTGCTTCTCCTCGAAGGGTTTCGTGACGTACCCATCCATCCCGCACTTCGTGCACTCCTCGTGGGTGGCTTGGATGACATCGGCTGTCATTGCAAGGACCGGCAAGTGCCATTTCACCGCCCTTGTCGCGCCGTCTGCTTCTGAATCATCACCGGCGTCTGCCTGCTCCTCATTCACCTTCGCTTCCATTGCACGTATTTGCCTGGTCGCCTCAAACCTGGTGTACAAAGTAGTTGAATGTTTGACTTCAACCAAAACAAGAGAGTGACAAGGGAAAACAACACGCCCAAGTTCACATGCGAAAGCTTGAGTAGCAAAACTTACCCGTCCATTTCAGGCATCTGAATGTCCATAAGGCAAAGATCAAACTTATATGGGACTTTTAGGAGGGCTAGAGCATCTTTTCCACTCTCCACGCACTCCACCTTTGCTCCAAATTTCTTTAATGTGCCAGCAGCCACTCTAAGGTTTACCTTGTTGTCATCAACCACCAATATGCTCTTGCCAAGAAGCAACCCACGAAGAGAACCTGTGCTGTCGCGTTTCTCATGGTTCGGCTGTGTCTGTGTGATACCAAGTGCTTGGAATAGACAAGCGGCAAGTGTGCTTGCTTTCAGAGGCTTGGTGATCACAGAATCAACTGCATAGTTTGCTTTCAATTTGTCTGATTCTGCAGCTGCGAGAAGGATAATTTTGG
This sequence comes from Setaria italica, assembly GCF_000263155.2. NCBI lineage: Eukaryota > Viridiplantae > Streptophyta > Magnoliopsida > Poales > Poaceae > Setaria > Setaria italica. Next base: position 7,165,101 of record NC_028458.1, read on the forward strand.
GTAATACGGGTTTGTGACCATTCTGCTTCATCTCCAGGAGTCTAGATCGTAGGGAAACATCCATCTTTGAGCTCCATGAATCACTTTCAATCAACAGCATGCATGGTAGCTTCGTGCTGCATGATGAATTTGGAACTAGTTAGATTCAAGAAACACGAAAGAAAATGCATGTCAAAATTATGATAGCTAAAATTAATTTAGTAGCCATCTGCACAGTGCAGCTCCAAAGTGCAAAAACTGCATTTTCTCAGAAATATTTAGTAGCCATTTGAGCTGTAACATTAACTACAGCTCAAAGTAGCAAAGATACAAATCGAAAGCAAATCCAACACCATGAATTCGGTAATTAGAACTGAAATGAACTAACTAGTACTGCTTTGAAGCAATCAATACGCCTACGATCATTCTTGTGCAACTACAATTGTTGCGAGACAAATATATTTTTTCCAAAAGATGTCTCATGCATGTAAGTATGCAACCAGACAGCATGGTATACTATTCCTACATGTACTCAAGATGGTAGCTCAATCACTTCAGCATTTTAACTTGTATAGAGCACGTAGGAAAGAGAGGTACCTGGTTAGGGAATGGCCATTTCTCCCAAACAACACACCAAGAGCCAGTTCAGTGGTAGCGACAACTTCGGAGGTAATTCCCAGCCTTTGCAAGTGATACTTAGTTACGGTAGCTCTTACTGGTCTTCTATCAACCAACAGTGCAGATAAACCTTGAAAACTGGATGGAAGAGGGTGCAACATGACAGGCTTACTGTCACTAATAGCTCTTCTGTCACATCTTTGGAGAACTGCAGTAAATGTGAATGTGCTGCCAACATGGGGTCGGCTGACAAAGTTTATCTGACCGCCCATTATTTCAACAAGACATTTGCTGATGCTCAGTCCAATTCCAGTACCACCGTATGTCCTAGAAGTTGAACTATCAGCTTGCATGAAAGGCGTGAACACCTTGCCTTGGGCATCCAATGGTATACCTATCCCTGTATCTTCGACACTTACTACGAGAGTCACTTTATCAGATACATTTTCATAGGGCATCTCATTTTTCTCATAAGAAAGCAAAAGCTTGAAGTTTTCCCAACTATTTCGGCTATCAGCCGCTTCAAAACCACTTAGTGTGTTGCGAGAAACACTGGTTGCTACGGCAGTTGTCTCATCTTTATGTCCATTCATCCCATTTGCAACTGGTTCAACTTTGGCTTCTGTTGCAAGATTTGAGTGATCTGCCAGATGAACTTGTACAAAAATATGTCCCCGTTCTGTGAACTGTCAGTGCAAAAGAATTATCAATCATAAACTTATGGTGGCAACAAACTCAAGAGTGCTAATAATTAAACAATGCACTACATTTTTAGCTAAAACTGAACGGTTCCATCAACGGCCTTCATTTCCTTAATCATGCTTGGAAGAAAAGATCATGCAAACTTACCTTAATTGAGTTGCCCACTAAATTTGTAATTATCTGTCGAAACCTTCCGGGATCACCCAACAAGATTTCAGGAACTCTTTCCGATACATATACAGCAAGCTACGATTTTGCAGAGTAAAAGGGTATTAGTACGGATAGAACAAAAATTAGACATGCAGAATGCACAATTCTACGAACGTTTGTTCATGGAAACTGGGTACAGCAAGAGATGCTGAGGCAAATAATGCATGGTACATGGTAATGCCATGTTGACTGATGTTGTTTGTACAAATGTTATTGAGCTAAGAAGAACCAACCTCAATTCCCTTCTCTCTTGACTTTGAAGAAAATAACGAAATGACATCATCAAGGATGGATCTCAGATCAAATGGTACAGACTCAAGATCCAACTTTCCAGCTTCAATTTTCGCTCTGTCGAGCACTTCATTAATCAGGGATATTAAAGCCTTTCCACAGACTTGAGCGGTTTGTGCATAATCCCTCTGGGTAGACTTTAGGTCTGTGTCTAACAGCATGTCAAGCATTCCTACAAAACCAAGAAATAGGATAAATCACTAAATTTCCTCCTAAGAATGAGCTACATTGACAACAAGCTGAATGTGTTGTAGGATCGAAAAAAATACCTAGGACACCATTCATGGGCGTTCTGATCTCATGAGAAACAGTTGCAAGGAACTACCATTGACAAACAAGAGTCTTTTAGATTCCAAAAGAAAATTGCACCTACAAACTTACGACATAAAAAAATACAACAAACTTAAACCTGAGATTTAGCAACATCAGCTGCTTCTGCCCGCTTTTTCAGCTCCTCCATCTTTCGGCAATCTTCCTTAACATTATCATAGCGACTCCAAGCAGCATAGAGTATGTAGCCCACAAGCATAAATATGACAAATACACCAGATGGGGTAGTAATTGCAGACCATGGGACATGAGGCTTGTTTCTGTATCTGTTCAGATTGTGGATAGTGGGATGTAAAATTAGATTCTGCTAAAATACAATATGTAATTTTTTAGGAACTCAATATGACATACGCAAACATTTACCTGCAAATCATATGGTGCTTTCTGTATGGGTCGCCAAAATCTAGCATGCAGATGTGCGATGGTGAGGGGTTACCAAGAGGAACTTCGGATCCATACATGACAAGAGGGTTTGAGTTGTTTGTGACATCATAAACATTTACCACCAGTTCCTGATTGCCAGCTAGCTGCCTCAACAAATTTTCCACTAATGATTCTACATCAAAAGCTCCCCCAAGGTACCTGTCAAAATAAATAGCAAAATTATTCTCGAAAAAATAATAAACATCAAATTTTAGAGAAGCCATTTTACCCATTGCGTACTTCAAATACCAAATGTGAATAGTTATGCATTTAAATCTTTTGATTTTGTGACATGACCTGGTAATGTGTGAGGTGAAGTAACCCAATTACAGTTGAAGCCATTTATGCAGGCCCCATGTTTTGCTCGCCCCCACCCCCAATAGACTCAATTTTGGACTGCCACATCAAAATCCAACAGCATTACACACACACCTCTTCTTGATCCCTTCGCCTTGTCCCGCCATGGTGCTTTCCTCCACCGGATCCATGGCCACCGCTATGGTAACCCGTCTTCCATGGGCTGTTAATGAGCTGCCCCTGCTCCTACCCTGCACGCCACTACTACTCCGACACAGCCTCACTGGTCACAGCCCCACTCTTCACCTGCTGCCACCACCAGGCTGGCCAGCTTCCCTAGTCGTCCTTCTAAGCCTGGAGCCCTGGAAGCACATTCACTAAGCCCCTAACCCAAATCCCAAAACCCTAACTTCCCTGGAGCCTTGGTGGAGAAAACCCCTTCCCCCAACCATAACCCTGACCTTGCTAAAGCTCGCTTGCAGCTTTGGAGAAGAGGGTGGAGAGAGGGTAAGAAGAGTTGGTTACTTGGTTTGTAAGAAAATCACACGACACCAGTCAATTATAGAAGTCCCGTTTCTTTATGAGTATCTCACATACTCTGTCTCACTTCCACTTCTAGTCACTGAGGTATGCTTTAGAGTTTACCCGGCGCCCAGTGACAGTGAGAACCATAGGCTTTTCACCACAAAAACATCTTACTCGCATAAATTTTGCAGCGTATGAACAGCCACAGCCCACAGGCAGTGGATTCTGCGCAGGCGAGGAATGAACTGCATGGAGAAAAGGCTTCTGAAAAAAAAACGGAGATAAATCTCACCCAGCGGTGGCCGTAACACGATCCTCCTCCTTGGCATCAGATGGAAGATCATCGCGATAAACAGGAAAAGTCAGTACAACACCCAGGTGGTTCGACATGAGCCGGAACGGTCTCGTGAGAACCGCCTTCCCTGATGCTCTTGACCTCAAAATGTTCTCACGGTCCTCCTGCGTCACAGAAACACACTCAAGTTCAGAACCAACACCAGCAGAGAACAATTACTGTAGCCCAAGAAACGAAACGGGAGGCGGCGCCGCAGACCTCGCCGGACATCATGTCGAGCCCCTCGATGTAGGAGACGGTCTCCTGCGAGTAGATGACCGGCGCGTACTCGTCCTGCACCGGGGACGGCTCGTGCTTCATTGTCTTGATGATCCACCCCTGCTGGCGCTCGAAGCTCTCCCTGTCGGCGTGCACCACCCGCTGCGCGTACGCCACCCCGCTCAGCAGCGGCCGCTCGAACGACGTCCTGGCGGTGTAGTCCGCGAACGTGTCCTGCAGAAGAAATCACCCGAAAATAAGGCCCGCAGCCGACAAAGAAATCAGCCGAACAGCAATCTGCATCGACAAATCGCACGCACGCACGCGCGCGCACAAAAAAAACAGCAAAGAGAATTCCATTTAAGAAGTGGCGCAAGGCACGGTCTGCGCACAGTAGCCTATGCCACCAGGGGAACCATGGACTTGACAGTAATTAAATGAAGTGGAAAGAGCAGAGACCAGGAGCAGCAGAGGCAGAGCAAAGTACTGCTACATGGTCGAGGTGTTATGGCAATGGAAGGAGCAGCAAGGATTTCCAGAGGCGGCGAGACACGCAATTAACTGCGCGCGCAGAGCAGAAACCACAAAATCGCAGCAGTAGAGCAGGACAGGAATAGAGCACGTAGAGAGGAGCCGCGACGAGAGGCTCGGTTCGGCGAGGGAGAGGGCGGGCGGACCTGGTCGAGCGCGGGCGGGTGCTTCTCGTAGTGGAAGGTGGCGACGAGGATGGCGAGGGCGTGGACGTGGTTGACGGAGACGGCGAACTGGTCCTGCAGCATGCGCGCGCGCTCCTCGCACATGCTGACGAGCCCCTCCTCGGCCTTGCGCATCGCCGCGCGGCGGAAGCGGTAGTGCAGCCCCGTCCAGACCGACGCCGCCACCAGCACCCACACCACCACCAGCACCCTGATCAGCTTCGCTTCACGCGCACCCG